>NW_024728532.1:0-18290 GCF_018991925.1 Homarus americanus | reverse complement strand
TGTTGTGGTTCAGAAGACGACCGAAGCAAGATTACTGTGGCAAGTTAAGGGTTTTCTGAGAGTGTAAATAAAATTAGTATTGAGTTCATGTTATTTCATCAAGTTATTGGAATCTCCAACAACTCCCTGAATACGAATTCGCAACTTTCGACTTACAACAGGTACCTACTTTACTGCTAGGTGAACAGGGACTAATGGGGGCTAGGAAGTAAGTCCAAACAACTTCCACCGGCCCGGGAATCGAACCCGTGACATCTTGCTTGCGAGCCAAAAACGGTACCGCTTCTACCACCGGTCCCCTTTAGTATTGAGTACAGCATGTGGTGGGAGGCAGACAGCTGACCATTATACCCCACTGTTGCTAAATCACCCGCTATATTGCTTTACACTTTGCAGTATCTTTTATCTGTTGTGAGGTGATTAGTTGTGTTTTAAATACATATCCAGCTACGTTTGAACACTCGAGTTTGGCTATTCTTGCTGTTATCATTTATGACTCGTGTTATCATAATCGCGTTTGACTCGACAGGACAGCTCCAGTTATTAGTTATCAGATAATGCACAGGTACTAGTCATTAATTTATACAGGTAGAATACTACAAAATATATAACCCATCTGGAATGTGTACATTAGATTTGGTTAAGGTAGAGTTAGGTTAGGTAATTACCAGGTATAACACTCTCCAATAAGAATGTCCAGTTATGATTCATTTCTAATTTTGTTTAGAGTACGTGATAAATTTGACCCTGGCGGATAAATCAACGAAATTGAAAGTGGGTCCCATAGGAATGACAGCTTGTAAGGGAAAGTGTGGGTACAGCACACTGTATACTAAGCTTTCTCTTCCCAAAGCTGTAAACTTAGGTACCCATTTACAGCTGGGTGAACTGTAAGCACCTGAGAATCTCTTTAAATACTTATCCTTCCAACGCCTAAGTTGACTCTGTATACGTGTAACTGACCGATATCTTTCTATGAGTACATATGCATTTTATCTCTGGTGTGTACATGCTGATGTATATGTGCATAACTATGTATTTTCCAGGTTTGTCTGTTCCTGTATATGACTTAAAAGACTGTATACATCACTTCTCATTGCTTCACATAAAACCTTTTTCCTTGTGCGTCCTTTACCAACCTAAATTTTGTTTTTCTTCTAAACTGAGAAACTCCTTAATTTTGATCTGAGAGAGAGAGAGAATAAAGAGAGAGAGGGAGAGAGAGAGAAAGAAAGAAAGAGAGAGAGAGTATGGAGACGACACACAATACACCTTTTCACATATCCGTTGAGACATTGTTACATAACTATTTGACAAATTTCATAACCGAATGACAGAACACATATCGAATGACAATCTAAAATAACTGTTGGTGGTATGTCATTCTCCAATTGTTACATTCTCAAGCTATATGTCGGCTGTCGGCTTATTGTTCACGTCTGTCAACTTCATAACTTATGTCACTCATTTCCGTTAGCATGAACGAACAGTTATTTTAGATTGTCATTCGATATATGTTCTGTCATTTGTTATGAAATTTGTCAAATAGTTATGTAATAATGTCTCAACGGATATGTGAAAAGGTGTACTGCATATCTCTCCCTAAAGCCTCGATGACACTGCCAGCCTCTTGACGACAATGTGGCGAGGAATCGCTTACAGAATAAGAAGAGCTTCATTTCAGTAGGATGTCTTGATAAAGAACCAGGGACATGCTCTGTTTATCAAGCCTAGTACAGTAGACGTATTGGTGTCCACAGATGAAGGTGCTGGCGCTGTGTGTGTTGGTGTTGACCCTGGCGGGGTGCGTGGCGGAGGCCCTGCCGCCACCTGAGAGATCCTACAACATCCTTATGCTTCTTCCTCTCTCCACCAAGAGCCACAGAAATGTCTTCCTGACACTCGCTGAGGCTCTGGCTGAGCGTGGACACCAGGTAAGACCACAGCTCACCTTAGCTGACCATGCTGTTCCAGCTGACCTTAGGTGCCCGTGTTGTTCCAGCTGAACCTTAGTTGACCATGCTGTTCCAGCTGTTCCAACTCACCTTTGCTGCCCATATTATTCCAGCTGATCTTAGCTAACCACAGTGTTACAACAGACTATCTCACCACGGGGTCTATCTCACCACGCCGTCTACCTAACCACGGCGTCTTCGTCATCATGGCGTCTGCCTCACGACAGCGTATACCTCACAACTGCGTATACCTCACTATGGCGTCTACCTCACCACTCTGTTTACCTCACTACGCCGTCTACCTTACCACGGCACCAACCTCACCACGGCTTCAACCTCACCACGGCGTCTACCTCACCATGGGATCTGCCTCACCAAGGCGTCTATATCACCACGGCGTGCACCTCACCTCGGGGTCTACCTCACCACGGCGCGGCGTCTACCTCACCACTGCGTGTACCTCACCACGGGGTCTAACTCACCACGACGTCTACCTCACCACGTGGTCTACCTCACCCCGGCGTTTACCTCACATAAGAACATAAGACTGGAGGAAACTGTAGCGGGCCTATTGGCCTATACTAGGAAGTCCCGTTTACACCCAATCCCTATCGTTCATTATCTGTCAAACTTATATATGAAGCTATCCAGCGTGTTCGAGTTATTGATGAGTGATTGATGTTATTTGTTTCACTGATCATTGAAAATACTGTTACCAAAACTGAACTGCACAATCCAAGGGAGGTCTCACAAGCGCAAGATATAGTTTTAGAATAATTTCGCTCGTCTTGTACCTAGCACTCCTTTGTATAAACCCTAGTACGTAGTTAACGTTGTTTCGAGAAGGTACGTATTCTTGACTTGGTTTCAGATTCCTACTCATCATTATCCCCAAATCATTCTCACATTCAGATTTCTCCATATCAACGTTTTTCATCTGATGTTGGTTCCCTCTCTACATCTCTTAGGCTAAGCACTTTACATTTACCAATATTAAATTTAATCTGCCAATTTTCAGATCATTTACAAATTTTTGTTTAGATTTTCCTGTAGATTTGTCTTCAACAAATTTACATATGTTGCTGTGTACGCCTATATCTAGGTCGTTTATGTAGATGATAAATAGAAATGGTCCAAGTACTGAGCCTTGAGATACTCCACTAGTGATGTCACCCAATCGGATTTGGTGTCATTAATACTGACTCTCCATTTACTGTCCTGTAACCACACCCTAAGCTTGTTTAGAATATCTTCTCCAATTCCACTAATTTCAATTTACGTATTAGTCTTTCGTGGAGGGACCCTGTCGAAGGCTTTGCTAAAGTCCATCTTCCACTGATTTCAAATGAATGATAATTGATTTGTCAGACATGAAGGCCCACTTGTGAAGCCAAGCCAGAAATCATTGATCAATTTGTGCTTCTGGGGGTAATTTCGAATTGAGTTTGAGATTATTGCTTCAAGTAATTTGCATGCAATTGACTTTAAACTAATTGGACGATAGTTAGTAGATAGTGATCTATCTTATTTCTTGAAAATTGGTATCAAATTCGCTATCCTCCAGGATTCTGGTGCTACACCGGATTTTAATGACATGTTAAACAAGTTTGTTAAGGGCACACAAAGTTTTTCCTTACATTCCTTTAATACTCTGGCAAATATGCCGTCGTGAACTGGCGACTTATTAGATTTTAGTTTATCTATTTGTTTACTAACATCGTTACTAATCACTTCTACCTCATTTAATATATTTTCTTCACTATTTCTGTAGATACTCCGTGCTTCGGGTATAATGTTTGAAATTTTTGATGGTGAAAACTGACAGGAAATATCAGTCCAGATTATTGCTCATTTTTCCGTTGCTATCCTTTAACTCGCTGGTGTCTGACTGTATTGGTCCAATCTTGTTTCGTGTTTTAGTTTGATACACTTGGAAGAATCCCTTAGGGCTTAGGGTTTGACTTCGCCTCCCTTGCTCCCTTCAGTTCAGTATTCCTCTTGTTTTTCTTATCTCGGTCTTAACCCTATAACAATCTCAGCGGTAAACGCCACCACGATTGATTCTCCTATCTATAGGCTTTCTTTGTCCGATAATATTCTTTAAATATTTTTTTGTCCATTTGAAGACAATGTTATTTGATCTGAGTTTCCTGTATAGTATACACTGCCTATGTGCATTAAGTAACTCATTATTTACATTGTTATTGTACTCGTCAGCCTCATATCTTGTGGTCAGGTCACCCTGAACGATCATATTTTGCGAACTTATCACTGTCAGGTCACCTGGTAAGTGAAGTCAACCTCTGTTGGTACATTAGCTGAGGTCATATTATTTACCACCTCCCATACGGTCGTGTAGTTACCCCCAAGCGTAATACCCCTTTCTCAGCTGCCTTTTCAACCTATCAAAGTTTGCCCTTCAGAAAGCTGGGACTTTAATGAATTTTTCTTATGACTGACATGAAGTTCTACTTTGAATCTCACTTCTTTGTGATCGCTGTTATCTAGTTCACTCTCCAGATCGACATTATTAATGAGGTTTACTCTGACAGAAATAAATCTAGTATATTATTTCCCCGGGTGGGTGAGGCTATATGTTGACTGAAAAAACAGTCCTGAACTATTTTAAGAAAATACTCTGATTCTGAGTGACCAGTAAGTGCGGTGTAATCTATTTGACTAAAGTTGAAGTCGCCTACTATACAGACTTACCTATGTCTGGATGCCCTGCATATTTATTCCCAAATAAGTAGCTCATTAACCCTAACTAGATTAGGAGGACTATATATTACCCAATGATTAATTTTTCACTACCATTGGTAAATTCTATCCAAATTGTTCCTGTATTCAGTTCAGTTTTTATTTTCTTATTGATATCACACTTCAAATTATTCCTGATATAGATTGCTAAACTCCTTCTCTCCTAATCTGATTATCGGTATGAAATAATTTGTATCCTTTAATTTTGTATTCGGCAGGTAACTCACGTGAGAATAAGTTTATCTATGTTTCTGTGAATGTTATTATATTCATTTTTTCGGTACATACCAATGCCCTGATTTCATCCATTTTATGTCTCATACTTCTACTGTTTGCGTAGTAGACATTTATTTTAGTCGTCAGCTGAGTCCTCTCTGCCCAATTTATCTTTATCACCATTCCGAGCATGATTTTTATGTAACCTTTGACCCCCATGCTCACATGTTCCCCTAGCAGTTTAAAGGTTTTGACATCTTTTGAACTGCCATCTCGAGAGAGTCAGCCACGGTTGCCACCACATCCCTAGATAAATGCACCCCATTCCTGGCATAACGGTCCCTTCTGCCATTGAAGTTGCCCCAGTTGTCAATGAATGGAACTGATATTGACTTGCAATATCTGTCAAGACACTCATTGACAGCAACTGCCCTTGACAACCATTTACTGCCAACTCTCCTTCTAGGAAGGACACCATAAATGATAGGGTTACATCCCTTCCTCCTAATCCAGTCAATAGCTGCTATGAACTTATCAAGAAGCTCCTCACTCCTACACCAGCCAATATCATTACCTCCTTCACTGAGGCAGATAATGGGTTTGTTCCCTTTGCCAGATAATGATAAATGTCCATCCTGTCTACTATATCACCCACCCTAACTCCTGGCAAACACAATTCCATCTTATTTCTGTCTTTACCACAGAAAGCTCGATCTAGGTAACTTCCCTGAGAATCCCAAACAATAAAGGTTTTCGCATCTTCCTTGTCAGCCTTGTCCTTGACTATGTTACCCTCAATTTCGTCTACTAAAGCACTAAACAAGTTAGTCCACTTAGCTGTTGTCATTTCCTTGTTGACGTTTTTCATCACCAGTTTCATAGTTCCTCTCCTCATCACCCTCCACTGGCCTGTGGTGTTGTCACACACAAACTCCCCCCGTCTCATATCTTTCTCCTTCATCCTCGCAATCACTTTCTTCAACCTCAAGTTTTCGTGCATGGCCTTCTCTAGCTCAGCCTTCAAAGAGGCACGGAGCTACTCACAACTAACACTATCGATGATTGGACATTCAGTTAATCTCCGGAAGCTAAATCGGCAGTGATCTTTCCTCTAGTGAGTTCAGCACATTTCGATCATATCGCCCCTCACTCTGCATTTCTCGTGGAAATGCAAATTTAGATGCTTTCATCTTTCTCTATGCTCAAGGATCCTAATACCTAGGATTAGAATGGACAACCTCCTGCGAATGCTTTCTAAGGGATTCGATATCCATTCCATTCTGCAGTACTGTGACCAAAACTGAGCCTCATAATCCAAGTGAGGTCTCACAAGTGCAAGATATACTGCACTTTAGGTCATATTCGCTAGTCTTGTAACTAACACTCCTTTGTGTGATCCCAAGTACTTTGTTAGCCTTGTTTCGAGGAAATACTCATTGTTGTCTTGGTTCGAGATTCCTTCTTATCATTACCCCTAAATCTTTATTACGGTCGGATTTCTCTATCTCAGCATTGCTCATCTGAGACAGCCTCACATATCGACTTCCATTTTTTTTTGTCTCGACAGATAGTGATGCTTACCAACAACACAGAGTCTTGCAAACATCCAAATATCCGAGAATTTAACCACGGCATTCCGGGACCCAGTTTTGATAAGAGCGACCTTATGAACAAATTGAAAGGGTCGTCGAAAACAGCTGAATTCCTAAAAGAGTACGAAATAGTCATGGCCAGGAAGCTGTACAAGGTGCCATCGGTAAGAGATATTTACCGACGACGGAAAGAGTTTGATCTCATCGTTCTGCATCATAGATACAATCAGGTCAGTAGTATTTTATTTTTGTTAATTATTATTTAGTGGGCACCCCCCTACATCCTTGTGTAAGGTGAAGCGCAGAAGCGTTTACAGCGCCCAACAGGGAAGCATGCGAAGTTCATGCTTGCTTTTATGTCTCATGAGTTTATGGCGTAGAAGCCTGAAGAGTCAGTGGTTTATGTCATCAAGTTATTGGAAGCTCCAACAACTCCCTGAATACGAATTCGCAACTTTCGACTTACAACAGGTACCTACTTTACTGCTAGGTGAACAGGGACTAATGGGGGCTAGGAAGTTTGTCCAAACAACTTCCACCGGCCCGGGAATCGAACCCGTGACATCTCGCTTGCGAGGTAAGAACGGTATCGCTTCTACCACTGGCCCCCCAGGTCAGTAGTGTTATTCTCCATAGATACAAAGTAGTCAGTAGTGCTGTTCTTCATAGATACAGTGAGGTCAGTGATTCTGTTCTCCATAGGTACAATTAAATGAGTGAAGTTCGCTTTAGTTTTATGGTCATCAAGAAAATTGTATCTGGAATCAGTGTTATATTTAACAAAGTGTCTTAAATGGAAAAGAGCTTCAATTTCATCCACAGCTTAATATGATCGTATGTAACTTGACTCTTCTATTCATTTAGGTAAGTGTGTCTATCTCAGGTGTCACTTTCGCTGTAGTGAAGGTATTTATGGTCATTATGATTATTCAGGTTTACCCCCTCTTATGAGTCTTTGGGTGTTATTAATATCTTAAAACAACTCCTCAGACTATTCAGTGTGGGTCAGTTTAGTCCTTCAAGATTTGTGTGACTTTGAAAGAACTTTTGATTAATGAATTTTTTAACTTTGTTCTACGTTAATGTATCACTTGTTGATGCCTGTGAAGTCTTCCATCGACTTCAATATTACCTCTACCTTTAAAACATTGATGACACACAATATTTTCCCTGCAGATGATTTATCCCTTCGTGCATGAGGTCCCCTTCATCATGGTGTCTACAAGAGATATTGACCCGCTATTTAGTGCTG
The DNA here is from genome assembly GCF_018991925.1 of Homarus americanus. Lineage (NCBI taxonomy): Eukaryota > Metazoa > Arthropoda > Malacostraca > Decapoda > Nephropidae > Homarus > Homarus americanus. The sequence goes on along the minus strand of NW_024728532.1, from coordinate 10,515 downwards.
TTCTGGGCAACTTCCTCCACCCAATCTATCTCGCCAATGCCATGTTTGAACGACACTTTCTAATACCTTCATGGGGCCTCTTGATGGACATGATTGCGCAAGTGGGATATTCCTATATGCACAGAAATTGGGTTACCGTGCCTGCGATACAGAAGGAGGTGAGTTTTGCACCTGTCAGTAAATTTTCCGACGACGGCATTGATAGGCTGACATATCACACTGTCTGCGTGTGTAACTGTAGAGAAAAAAACTAATTATCGTTCCTGGCATGTCCATTGTTTATGGCAGAAAGATCACTGAGCTGTAAATTATTATCTACTGAAAGAGAACAATATACAACACAGAGGTTACGAAACACACATTACAGGAACCTTCCCTCTCATATTGAAGAGTTTTATTCTTGTAGGTGTATAGTGTGATGGTTAGATCAGGGTCTCTCACAGCCACAACTTAGGTATTGTGAAGGTATTGAGGCTTGTGCTCTCTGAACGTCTGCCCTTCCTCAGATCTCAGCCCAGTTCTCGGACCTACCGCCGCTGCTAGACCTGGAGAAAAACACAAGTCTGGTGCTTCTCAACACTCAGTTCTCCATGGACAAGGCGCTGCCCCTCCTGCCCTCACAGGTGGAGGTGGGCGCCATGCACTGTCGTCCCGGTAAACCCCTTCCACAGGTAAGTGTTTTTATGCATACCACAGGTAAGTGTTCTGTTGCACGCCACAGGTAAATGTGTTCTGTTGCACGCCACAGGTAAATGTGTTCCGTTGCACGCCACAGGAAAGTAGGCAGCTATCAAACGGAGGTACTACCGCCAGGGAAGATATTAGAAGCGTAATGTTTTGTCTAATGGTAGACCCTGCTGCCATATGGCATCACAAAAATTGTGACCAAGTCCCAGGTTGCTGATCTGACTTTCTGCCTCATTTACACACAATTGCTGGGTCTCAATTGTTTCTCTTACTTGGACAACACAACATACATATATCGTTTCATTTTTGTTTATGTATATATTTATGGCTCTTTCTTATTACTGGGGGTATTATTGATAATTTTTTTAAATTTTTATTAATTTTTTTATTATAATTGTTATTTAATTTAAATGTTGTTACTAATTTTCTTATTCATATTCTTATTATTGTTATTTTATTATAATTTGTTATTTATTTAATATATATTTGTATTAATTTTATGACAATTATTATTATTATTATTATTATTATTATCATCATCATCATCATAATTATTTTATATTATTATTTTATTATATTATATTTTCGAACCCCAGGCCTTGATGTGGGTCATTAAAAATGACCTGTGCCCGGGTGGGCTAATGCCCGTAAAAAAAAAAAGTAAATGTTCTACTACATGCCACAGGTAGGTGTTCTGCTCCATACCAGAGGTAAGCCTTCATTTGCATGCCACAGGTATGGTTTTTGCTGATCATGCCGTTTGGCTCAACTGGGTACTTCGGCTGCATGACTGTTAAGTTTTCCTGCTGAAGGTTTCACTTAAGTATTCCTGCTGGAGTCTTCATTAAGTACTTCTGTTTGAGGCTTCATTAAGTCCTTCTACTGGAGGTCACAGCTAATACGCCTGCTGGGTGGCTTAGGTAACTACTACTGCTGGAGGTCACGTACTGCCCATATTGTGACCTTCTCTAGTAAATGCCCTTACGGTTATTTGTCTGCCAATTACTGCCAATCAAATTCCAGATCTTCTTAATCCTATGTTACAACCTTGTGTTACTGAGTGTACTTTACGAGAAAATAAAACTATTGTATTGTCCAGAGCGATCAGAACATCTTTGTAAATACTTTGTTAGTAATGTGATTCCTTCTGGAAATATAACAGTGACAGGCACAAAAGCTTCCTCCCCCTTTCTTCCCCTGGACATTCTTGGTGTCCAGAACTTGGCTGACTACAACTCGATGTCTTACAGGATCTCGAATCTTGGATCAATGGCGCTGGGTCTGCGGGCGTCATCTACTTCAGTCTGGGTTCTGTGATGGACAGTAAGTCGTTGCCACTTGAGTATCAGCAGATCTTCCTCCAGGTATTCCGCAGGTTACCTCAGCGGGTCATCTGGAAATTTGAGGGAGAGCTGAAGGACGTCCCCGACAACGTGATGATCAGCAAGTGGCTCCCCCAGCAGGATGTTCTCGGTGAGTCTAGTCTGGGATATTTGTTGTTGAAAACCCACTACTTCTTGTGCTGTCACTGTTGCCCTCTGTATAAGTCCATCCAACGGTTCACTTGCATCTTTTTTTTTTTTTGTACAGTTTGTCAGAATTTTGTAAAATATGTTCCGTTGTGGCCATATAAGTGACACACCTTATTTCCTTTTACTAACTACACTATAAAATTACTTCTTTTATGTTTATCATACATTATGTTTTCGTTATCGTATCCATTTCACTTCCTTTCTGTGACAAACATCCAGGTCAATTAAAGGTGTGGCTGTCAAATCATAATGTCCTCTACACATATGTCTAGTAAGAGTGAAATTATTACATGTTTACATGTTTTCTTGACTTTTACTTAGTCCATCAGCAAGTCCTCATACAGACGGCGACTCTTTAATACTTAAATATGACCAATTACATCAATGTCAACACAGTTTTAGGTTCTGTGAATAGACAAATACTTGATGATTTTGTAGGATTATATCCTGGAACCAATTCTTCTTTAAGCAAACTTTAGTATTTTTCCCGTGTATTGATTAAGGGGTCAATCTAAAGTACATTTGACCATAACCTTCCTGCCTCTGACATAACTTGTGTACTGCAGCTCATGACAACGTGAAGGTGTTCATCACTCACTGTGGACTCCTCAGCCTGCAGGAGACCATCTACCACGCCAAACCTCTCCTCGCCCTCCCATTATTCAGTGACCAGCCCAAGAACGCTCTGAGGGCGAGAGACTCTGGCCTGGGTCACTCGTTACAGTGGGAGGAACTGACCACCGAAGTGATTCTTGATGCTCTCACTGACATCCTCAACAACGTCACGTTAGTTTTGTTGCTGAACTTTTCTTTTGTAAGATTCTCTAACCTTTTCTCCGCCTGAACAAGAATATAACGTTTAGATCTAAGTGTCTTTAATAAGTAATAGATAGTTAAGCACTCGAACAACTCATTGACTTAGGAATAAGGAAATCTTTCCTTTAATCCTTTATCGAAAAAAAGAATCTTGGCTGTTTCTTTTTATATTCCAAAGAACAAAACAAAACATATTTTATGTACAGTAGCTAAAACACCTCAACCAGCCAAGATTCGAACCCACGGCCCACGAGCCCATGACTGTGACCGGGGAACGCTACCTCAGGACCACCAGGATACTAAAAGCAGTCCTAGACCTTGTTATATTTCACACAAAGCCTGTTCAACGAGCTTATGGCGCCATGAACCTCTAATGGGGGCTTTGTGTGAAATATAGCAGAGTCTAGGACTGCTTTTTGTATCCTGGTGGTCCAGAGGTAGAGTTCCCCCGTCACAGTCGTGGGCCGGAATCCTGGCGGGTTGAGGTGTTGATTACACTGGTCAACAGCCAAAATGGTTCACATATGAGATCATGCTCACACAACTAATTTCATATTGCTGAATTCGAATCTGATGTTTGTTTTGTCCTATCAGACCAGGTTTTATAAAAAAATCAATTGGTACAAATATTTAATATTCCATCACGTGTCGTGCAAAAGATGAGATTATCTCATGTGACTGTGCTTTCATGACTAATTTCATATTAATGAATATTAATTGGATGTTTCATTCTACCATCAGACCTACTTTCTTAAAGACTAAAAAAAATAGTAAATATAGTAACATTATCGGGTCATGCAAGATACAATTTTAAACCTATCACAGATAAGCTCATAAAAAATTGTACCAAAAAACATAAGTTCAAATCCTTTATAATGACAAAATATGAAGTTCTAAAAGTGCTTCTGAACTTTACTCTTTCTCTTGTACAGCTTGCTCTCTTCTCGTTGCAGTGTCCAGCAATAGTCGCCCATCATGTTAGGACTGAATTGTCCCTGATATCTGCTCTCCATTATGGCGATATCTTGATGAAATCTTTCGCCGTGTTCATCACTAACGTCTCCAAGGTTACCTGGGAAAAATTCAATATGAGAGTGGAAAAAATGCAATTTCAAGGACATCCTTGCTCCCAATGCATGATAATTCTGAAGCATGGTTGTTACGATTTCTTTGTAGTTGTCAGCACGATAGTTTCCAAGAAAATTCTTTGACACATTGACAAATGATTCCCATGCTTTTTTCTCCAGTGGGTTCAATGTTTTGGTGAATTCGCTATCATTAACTAGTATACGAATTTGTGGTCCATTCAAGACACCTGCTTTCAACTTGGCTTCGGAAACCACACCACCTAGTTTCTGAGATAAGTATAGAGTCCCAGCACAGAATTGATCCATAGCTTTGATGAAATTTTTAGCCAAACCGAGCTTTAGATGCAGTGGAGGCAAAAATATCTTTTCTGGATCTACAAGCGGATTGTGAGCACAGTTAAACCTTCCAGGCGCATCTCTTGGTCTTGTCGGCCAATCCTTTCTCACATAGTGCTCTGCATCAGCTCTGCTGTTCCACAAGCACAAAAAGCACATGTGCTTTGTGTAGCCACTCTGAAGGCCCAGTAGTAAACTGATGACTTTGAGATCGCCACATATCTTCCACTGGTGTTTCTCATACTCTATAGCGGCCAACAGAATTTTCATTGTTTCATAGCTCTCAGTCATTTTTGTTGCGTGTGCTATTGGGACAGATGGAAGCCGATTGCCATTGTGTAAAAGAACAGCTTTCAGAGAGTCTTTTCCTGAGTCTATAAACAGCCTCCAATCCTCTGTCTTGTATGTTTCAGACTTGCAGAGTTGTTGCATGAGAGATACTGCGTCCTCGCAATAACAAAGGTTGTTTGCCATCTTGAAAAATGCAGACAGCTGTCTATGTCGGTAACGCGCTGTAGTGATATGCACTCCATCTTCTAGCAGGTTACGCTGCTTTAGTCTGGATCCCAAAACTTCAGCCTTTTCTTTTGACAAGTTTAGGTCCCTGATGAGATCATGAAGCGCTTCTTGAGTAAATAGTTTAGGCCTGGTATTTTCAGAGTCATCCTGGTAGTCGTTTTCCATTGAGGTAGAGGTAGAATCGGAATCACTCAATTCTTGTTCAGTCAGTGGATTTGGGACTGGAAGTTCAGCACTGTGCGGTACTGGTCGGATTGCAGAAGCAATATTGGGGTACTGTACCTTGCCTCGTGTCTTGATTTTTATTCCCTTAATATTTGTGAGACAGAAGTAGCAGTCACTACTGTGGTCTTTAGGTTCACGCCATATCATTGGTACAGCAAACGGCATTCCTGAACTTCGTTTACCACACATAAACTCGCTCAGGTGGTTAACACAAGACTTACAGGCTACAGGAGGTGCCCATTTCTTGTCTTGGTCACCCAAATGACATTTGAAGTAACTTTTGTAGTTCAGTCGAACAGCTTTTGTGATTGGTTTCTTGAGGCTACCAGGAGTGAAGGCACCACATATGTGGCAAAAACTGTCAACACCGTTCACACACTTGCGACGTTCCATGTTTTGTTAATTTCAGAGTAATTACAAATCATGCAGGTGTAGATATGCAATATCATGAATCAGCAAACTGAAACAAACAAAAAAGCACAAATCAGGACTAAATAACTGCATAAGTGGAGCCAATAAGCATATAAATTACTGTATGAATAGCATGGTACACTAAATATATAGATATGCTGGTTCTGGAAAACTGAGCCTGATACAGCTATACGAATGTCATAATTGAGTTCAGCACATACAATTACACTAGAATCAGACTGTTTTGATCCAGAACCATGATATTTTTTTTTATGTTGACCAGTGTTATATATATATATATATATATATATATATATATATATATATATATATATATATATATATATATATATATATATATATATATATATATATGTCACACTAAATAGTGAAAACTACCCACTAAGTCTTAGTCGGCAGCCCCATTGCCATTTAAGACTAAATAGCAATGATGTATATAATTTAACATAAGTATCCATATTTTATTAATGCTTTTTAACGTTAGTTTGCACAATTGTATAATAGTGCGACCACCTTTGATGGATGAGATATAAAATGATAATTTTCTGTTAAAAGAAAATAAATAATCACACAGCTAGCCTTAAGGTTTGAGAATGAATACGGTGGTAGTTAGTATAAAAATATTCTAAATTTATCGGATTTATTGTTTGTTCCTCTCATATTTTTTGAAAATGAAAAATTTGATCCATTTTTATAATGTATTTTTTTTTAAGGAAAAACTGCCAACGCCGCCGAGATTTAATGTGCAAAGTCTCCAATTATAGTACAAAGAAGAAAATAAATATCCACACCACAGCTACAAACATTTCAGTGAGTGTATGAAGAAAATAAATAATCATATAGCTAGCCTTAAGGTTTGAGAATTAATGCGGTGGTGGTAAGTATAAAAATCTTCTAAATTTATCGGATTTATTGTTTGTTCTCCTATTGATTTTTAAAATGAAAAACTTGAGCAGAGAGAGGTACGGGGGGTACCATTTTTTGGAAAATATTTTCGTCGTAAAATATCTGTACATCTAAATTCTCTAATATAGGCATTATTTCTGATGTGGGATGGGATTTGTAACATAAAAGTATGAATTCATTTCTACACATGATCTTTTATAAACCCTCAATAAATAAAAATAATAAGTTTTGTTATTCCATTTATCAAATGAATGAAACTGAAACAAAAGCTTCTATTGGGACATTATGTCTAAAATCTGATAATACTCCTCCAATAAATATGGGAATCAAACAAAGAAATAAGGAGGAAGATTAAATATATGTATATTTTTATTAAGTACATTTCTCATAAAGCATTTTTTTATGACATATCAGGGTTACTCCTTTGGATAAACACTCCTTCTTCCAAAGCAAAGTATTGTAATAACGATGCAAGACCAATTTGTCATAGTAATATTGCCATAAAAATGGTAGACATTTATATGTGCCGTCGTCCTCTCCTAAAATATAATCGAAAAATTTATCATCCCATTCCTCAATATATTCTTCAATCTTACTGTCGTCGTCAACTTCTTGATATTTTAACCACTCTCCTATTAGTTCTTTATTACCGGCGGAGAGAGGTACGGGGGGTACCATTTTTTTGAAAATATTTTCATCTACATAATTTTTAAAATCCAATTTACTCATATTATAAATGTAGTAAAATATCTGTACATCTAAATTCTCTAATATAGGCGGCATTATTTCTGATGTGGGATGGGATTTGTAACATCAAAGTATGAATTCATTTCTATACATGATATCCTTTTATAAACCCTCAATAAATAAAAATAATAAGTTTTGTTATTCCATTTATCAAATGAATGAAACTGAAACAAAAGCTTCTATTGGAACATTATGTCTAAAATCTGATAATACTCCTCCAATAAATATGGGAATCAAACAAAGAAACAAGGAGGAAGATTAAATATATGTATATTTTTATTAAGTACATTTCTCATAAAGCATTTTTTTATGACATATCACATAAGGGGTTACGGGGTTACTCCTTTGGATAAACACTCCTTCTTCCAAAGCAAAGTATTGTAATAACGATGCAAGACCAATTTGTCATAGTAATATTGCCATAAAAATGGTAGACATTTATGTGTGCCGTCGTCTTCTCCTAAAATATAATCGAAAAATTTATCATCCCATTCCTCAATATATTCTTCAATCTTACTGTCGTCGTCAACTTCTTGATATTTTAACCACTCTCGTATTAGTTCTTTATTACCGGCGGAGAGAGGTACGGGGGGTACCATTTTTTTGAAAATATTTTCATCTACATAATTTTTAAAATCCAATTTACTCATATTATAAATGTAGTAAAATATCTGTACATCTAAATTCTCTAATATAGGCGGCATTATTTCTGATGTGGGATGGGATTTGTAACATCAAAGTATGAATTCATTTCTATACATGATATCCTTTTATAAACCCTCAATAAATAAAAATAATAAGTTTTGTTATTCCATTTATTAAATGAATGAAACTGAAACACATAATCTCTTGAAACGATATCTTGATAATCCACTACAAAAAAAAAAAAAATATAATATTATAGATAAAGAAAAAAGAAAAAAAGTAAAAAAACTATGCGATGAAGCTAAATACTAATTTATTTTCAGCGCTTCTCATGAAGCTTTTATTGGGACATTATGTCTAAAATTTGATAATACTCCTCCAATAAATATTGAAATCAAACAAATAAACAAGGAGGAAGATTAAATTGTAATATGTATATTTTTATTAAGTACATTCTCATAAAGAATTTTTTATGATCCTCCACATTAGGGGTTACGGGGTTACTCCTTGGGATAAACACCTCCTCTTCCAAAACAAAGTATTGTAATAACGATGCAAGACCAATTTGTCAAGGTAGAGTTGCCATAAAAATGGTAGACATTTATGTGCACCGTCGTCTTCTCCTAAAATATAATTGAACAATTCATCATCCCATTCCTCAATATATTCTTCAATCTTACTGTTGTCGTCAACTTCTTGATATTTTAACCACTCTCGTATTATTTCTTTATTATCGGCAGAGAGAGGTACCATTTTTTGGAAAATATTTTTATCTACATAATTTTTAAAGTAAAATTTACTAATATTATAAACGTAATAAAATATCTGTACATCCTTCTCTAATATAGACATTATTTCTGATGTGGGATGAGATTTGTAACATCTAACATCAAAAGTATGAATTTATTTCTACGCACGATATCCTTTTATAAACCCTCAATAAATAAAAATAATAAGTTTTTGTTATTCCATTTATCAAATGAATGAAACTGAAACAAATAATCTCTTGAAACGATATCTTGATAATCCATTACAAAATAAAAAATTGCTAGAATATTATAGAAAAAGAAAAAAGAAAAAAAGTAAAAAAAAACGATGCGATGAAGCCAAATGGAATACTAATTTATTTTCAGCACTTCCCTTTAAACCTTTTTTTTGTAAAACATGTTATAATCTTTATGAAAATATCACAAATAATGATAACAATGCCAATAACACCATTTATTCTATAAATTTTCTCAAAAATTATTTGTATAATGTAAAAAATAATGGTATATTTCTAAATAAAGCTTCTCATGAAGCTTTTATGGGAACATTATGTCTAAAATGTGATAATACTCCTCCAGTATCCTCTGTCTTAATTTATATTCATAAACCGTATAAACATATAATATACTCCAATGAAGCACGTGAAGAGTGCTATCTCCATGAATTGAAAAAGGGGAAAACAATCGCTGTATATTCCCAACATATCATATTTGATTGTCCCATTTGTTTAGAAGAAAAACAAGGAAACCCCGTTATTTTTTCTTGCGGTCATTGTCTCTGTAAGAATTGTTATAGTACATTCTTACAAAACCACAAAATTTCAGAAAACCAACTTAAATGTATGCTGTGTAGAGTATGTGTTATAGTTCGTGCTCCATCTGGTATAATTTATTAAGAGAATTGTTAATATTCCCCAAAAAAATATATAATTCATGCTCCATCCGGTTTCCGGTTTCCGGTTTCAATTTATTAAGGATCTTAAAACTTCTTTATGACATTTAACACTTTCAGTTAGAAATATATAACTTCGTCGATGATCAACCATGTTATGATTTATCTTCAATAGTTTTTGTACTGAAATTTGGTTTTCACATAAAATAATTAATGGTGAAAATATGTGTGGTTGTTGTTGTTTAATTCTCATATCTAAAATTAATTTTAAAAAAAGAACACCATCTTTTTTGGATATATCTATTGCCAAAGAAATAGAATTGAAATTTAGATAGGGGTTTAAAAATGATGTATTATTAGTATAATCAATAATATTAATTCCATTATAAATATAAAGAAAAGAAATATTATTTTCTTGATTATTTTGGGTAATTTTAAGATGTTTCATTTTCGAAAGAACTTGTAAGGATTCTTGTTCTATATATGGTATTTTCTCTAGCATGTGGTTCAATGCTAATATCACAGATTCCTCTAGAAGAGAAATGGGTGTTTTGTGAATTGAAAGCAGCCTTAATAAAATCAGAGATTTGTTGATTATTAACTTGGTGGTCAATACCGTAGAATTTTCCATTAATAATATATAAATTTACAGCTAAGGTAGAAAAACATTTGGGACACGTCACCGTTTCTTTGTCGTCGTCGTCGTATTTAGTTTCTAACCAAGAATAAAAACCCATACAGTGTAAACAATAAAATAAAGGTAGTGTATTTGTTAAGGTATCCTCCATTTTTTTTTGTTAATTTTTTTTTTTTAATATGATTTTTACTATAAATACAATGATGAGGTACTTTAATTATTATTAATAAACTACACACAGACAGACAGATTACGATATCAAGATGTTGAATAGACAAATTATAAA
>NW_024728531.1:0-20902 GCF_018991925.1 Homarus americanus | reverse complement strand
ACAGGGTAGGGTATGAGGAATTAGAAGGGTAGGGTATGAGGACTGGCAGGGTGGGGCATAAGAGACTAACAAAACTGGGTAGAAGGGTGTGACAATCTCCTCTTCTACACTAATCACGCCACACGTTCTCCCTAAGTCATCAAAAATATACATTTGTCATGGTGTTCAAAAATTCCTCTTTTACCAACACAAGCTCTCGTTCTTGTAGCCATTGTGATTTAGGCTGAGGGGATAGAGAGATATAGTGAAAGAAGTAGGAACAGATAAAGAGAATGACAGACAAAGATATGAGGATATAATAATTGTGGAAGGGGAAGGAAAGAGGAGGTGGAGATAGTGGTAGAGGAAGCAGGGAAGGAGAGTAGGGGAGAGAGAGAGTGATGATATATTAAGGTTAATAGAGACAAGGGGGGATAGGATAGGTAAAGAGGATACGACAGGGCATATTTAATCTAATTTCATGGGTAAGAGATGGCAGGAAACCTAGTGAGTGAGTGAGTGGGACAACCATTGATCGTGATCACGCCCCAGTCCACAAGATCGTACACACAAGATAGTCAAAGGAACAGAGGGAACATATTCGGTTTGTTGTCGAACACTTGAATCAAAGGAGCAATAAGTTATTACTGAGTCACTGCACGTTGACTACATATTATAGTGTTTGTAAAGATCTTTCTTGTTACACTGGTCGAGAAGATCAGATAGCGACCGCACGTGAGCTGTGGCCCATATCTACAGAACCTCGACCATATTAGTTGGTAAAATTGTCTTCGTTTTCTTTGGTGAGTGATCGTGTATTTCCAGATGTAATAACTGAAATGTGTTCAGTGTCTCCAGCAGGACCCGGCTGTACTCTCTTATTGCTGGGACCTCTATCAATCTGCCTACACGAATATCAATAAGACCTGTTTCAACTTCTCTACAAACTTTAAGAGCGTTCGGTCGAGGAGTTCAGGTACGAAAAAAGTATGTTAAGTGAGAATAAATTAACACGAGGCCAGTCAGTGTGTCAAAACAAGGTCGGGCCCACATCAACTGGCAATATAATAACATAAGGCGGATCATGACGATAACACATTTGTGCTTATTGTTTCATCAAAGCACTTAGGCAACATGTTAAATCTATTGTTTGTGTGAAAGTAAAAGGAGAAGCTGTACAGGTTGATCCACAGTTCCTGTTTCAACATCTAACAAAAGCATCAGGGAGAGTGTAAGGCAGGTGAGTAGTGTAACCACCCACTATACTCTCAAGGGTCTGGCCTAAGAAACACCTTATGGACTATGAGCTGTACACTGCTGCATCACATTAACCACTAGGAGTTGTAAACAAACACTCCAAAAGTGCCTTTATGGAGGAGACCGATGAATTTCAAAATGAACACTGTGACTCCTGTTGTCTCGGTAGGGTCGTCAAAATCCTTTGTCTGTGGTGTCATATCGTCTAACACAAAATCGTAAACATACTTTTTGGAGCGTATCTACATCTTACAGCATGATGACACTAAATGGCCGCCTTAAAATGTTATTCTCAAGGACTTAATTATCCAATGAAAAAATTCACCCACTAAAATTTAAGATCACGTTGAAGATAAATTCATTAAAGTTTTATACTGTACTATAATGGAAATTAAAGTTCACTCACTCGCACTCTTGGACAGAAATTATAATTTAAGTTCTCATTTTAGAACAGTCTTGGCTGTTTTTAGGTCCTGCTATGGTTACTGTCTGAGTCATAATCAACCTCACTTGGCATCTTCTATTTCATTTTGGCGCATTTCATGTTGGTGTATTTCATGTTGGTGTATTTCATGTTGGTGTATTTCATGTTGGTGATCACCTGCCACCCACCAGAGACTTGGGAAGGTTAGAAATAGTGTCATCTCTGTGTTTTATGACGTCTTCGAGGTTTATATATTCACCTCACCTCCTGAACCACATCCTCAAGACGGACCATTTCTTACCCCTGGTCGTCTTCTTAGCTAATCAGGCTTATTTAATTCTTCTCTCATAGCGCTGCGCCCCCTGGCGAGAAACTCTCCCACATTTCTTGTAACTTTTAGAGAAGGAAAGTTTATTCTCAACTGGTTGTACAGATGAAGCGTCACAACTTCTCGATATCTTTGCTTTGTGATTATAATACCAACGTGTCTGAGTCGTGTATTTGTTTATAAACTTAATGGAATAATATTTACCCAAGTTTAAGAGGCACTAAAGACATTATATGGGCTGGATATTTCAAATTATCTGCATCTCTTGAATCACTTGAATCAAGAGTGAGAAAATGAAATTATAACAAAAAAGAATTGTAAGTGAATGAAATATCGAAATCCTTGAAAAAACTAAATTTCTTAAAACAGTAATGGACTAAGACAGCAGTGGAAGGTAAGGAGATTGGTGGAAAAGAAAGGAGAAGACCGAAGGAGGAAGGTAAAAGGAGGGAAGATGGAGGGGTAAAATAAAGGGGAAAGGAAGATGAAGGGGGAAGAAATGAATGGGGGAGATGGAAGGGAGGAAGAAGGGAGGGAAAATGAAGGGGTAAGATGGAGGAGAAAGACGATGGGGAGAAGAAGATGAAGGAGAAGATGAAAGGTGGAAGATGAAAGGCAGGAAGCGACAGTGCAAAATAGATCGGCAAGAGACACAGTTGTACCAGAGGTGGTAAAAATATACACCAGGAAGGAATCAGGTGTGGCAATGTAATACACTCTCTCTCTCCATATTATGTTGCTCAGATTTCTCTCTCTTTTTCTAAAAATACAAAACTCAACTCAATAAAGGCAACACATGTACTGTACTATGACTGCCAGTGTATTATAGCATCAACATTATTATATAAGAGTATCGCCGGGATGGTTAATCTTCAGGTGGGATACGCTGGGCGGCGAGGGGAGTGACAATCTACCTGTGTCATTAAGGTCTCTGTTACCTTTTCATGGGGCGACACTTCAGGTAAGTTATTATATAAAAAAGAGACTCACTTTATACAATACATGAAAAAATAACACCACCATTTAACTTACATAAATTAACACACAATACAGTACTGAATGCCTAACTAGCTTAGCTCCCCCCACCCCAGCCTCCCTTGAGCGAGCAGGAGCGTGCTGTGTATGGCCACCACCCCAACCAATCACCTCGACTCAGTTAGGTGGACAGCCCACCTGCTATTACTCCCTACTACTTTACTTCCCGTTTCTATTCTTTCCTTCTCTCTTTCCTCTCCTCTCTCATGGCAAAGTCATTTCCCACTTTACTTCATCATCGTTACTCAGTAAGACAGCAGTAGACCATGACGCTTAACACTGTACCTGCCTGACTCTGGTGTTACCTGTACTGTGTTAATTGGCTTGAAGAACATACAACTCTAAAACGTGATATGAATTGTTAATTTTCATAGGAAGATGAACTAGACAAAAAACGACCTTTATAACTAAATGTCAGACCAAATACTGTCAAGAGGTGTGAACAGCTTCCATATGGAGAGGAGAGGATCTTTAATTGAAGTCTAATGTGTCACTTCACGCAATAACTCTGTGGGGTGGACACATCGACAACACAAGAGTGACCGACATATAAACACTTCCGAGACAACGATAACTAATGACTTTTTTGTTTGTCCTTTCAGAACAAAGTTCACTCCTGGGATTATCTCTCATAAACGAAGCATCACCAAGCACAAGCACCACACACCTGTATAGGCCTTCAGTATCGTCAACCAGCAACTGTCTATATGATAATAGTCCAGACAAAACCTTGCTTTTACTTTAACCCGGAAATAAACATCGACAGGTTTATTATAAATAATTATGACGACAGTAAGTTTTCAAGGTTCAAGTGTCCTTATTTCCTGCCAATGGTTCCAGGAAAACCTTAAAACTTACAATTAATAAATAATTAAAGATTTTGTTTCTTGTATCTATATATATAAAACAAAGAAGTATGTATTTTTGTTTGTGTGTGTGTTTGTGTGTCCGCACGAGAATCTCGGAAACTACTATACCGATCTGTAGTGATGATGGATGGTGTTATATGTAGTGATGATGGATGGTGTTATATGTAGTGATGAGGGATGATGTTATATGTAGTGATGATGGATGGTGTTATATGTAGTGATGATGGATGATGTTATATGTAGTGATGATGGATGGTGTTATATGTAGTGATGATGGATGATGTTATATGTAGTGATGATGGATGGTGTTATATGTAGTGATGATGGATGATGCTATATGTAGTGATGATGGATGATGTTATATGTAGTGATGATGGGTGGTGTTATATGTAGTGATGATGGATGATGTTATATGTAGTGATGATGGGTGGTGTTATATGTAGTGATGATCTATCTTCTATCGATATAAAACAAAGAAGTATGTCTGTTTGTGTGTGTGTGTGTGTGTTTGCTTGTGTGTCCGCACGAGAATCTTGAAAACTACTCTACCGATCTGTAGTGATGATGGATGATGTTATATGTAGTGATGATAGATGGTGTTATATGTAGTGATGACGGATGATGTTATATGTAGTGATGATGGATGATGTTTTATATGTTATAAGTGTTTAAATAACATGGTAGATATTACTGAGCCTTCATCAGGGGTTGGTGCCTCCCTCCAGGTTCCCAGAGGTACAACTATTGGTGACATTTTCTTATTCGATGGCAGCAGTTGAGTTAGATTCATTGGTTGGGAGGTACAGACAGAGTGTAAGTAGCTGTGGAAGTTTCGCGCTCCCTGATGTCGCCCAAATTGTCATAATTGAAGGTAACTGACTTGGCAACGGTAGTGCGTACGTTGGTCTTCTTAAGGATAGAGGCGGGTTGTTGGTCGGCAACATTGGACAGAACAATGAACTCAGCAGCTTGGCGGTCAAGGTTGTTCAAGGTACCATGGGCACTGTAGTAGTTAACTTCCAGCTTGTTAGTTGATTTTCGGCTGCTGCCAATGCTGTCACCATCCAATCGTCCAACAGCCTTATCACAGGAGGCTTCGTCAAAGTATCGGATGTATGCGAAGCCATAGTGTTCATTTTTGTTGTCTTTTGCGGGCATCACAAATAGGTCGATCTGTCCACATTCCTCAAACAATGGTCGAATCTGCTTAGGGGCCACACCAGGGTAGATGTTTGTTGCAACCACCACAAAGCTGGTGTCGAAGTCTACAACGAAATCCTTGCAAGCCTTCACCTCCACCTCAGACACCTTCGATAGAGTGCGTCGGAACACCATTGTGATGTACTGACACTAACAGCTCTCTCACTGAGGTCAAATCAAAATTTGACCATACAGAAAGAATTACGGTTTAATAAGGTTGGAATTCAAAGAAATTGACAACAAAATGAAGCTCTGTTTATCACTATAGTGTTGAGGACTGGTGTTTGTAGAGATGATGGATGGTGTTATAATATGTAGTGATGATGGATGGTGTTATATGTAGTGATGAAGGGTGGCGTTATATGTAGTAATGATGGATGGTGTTATATGTAGTGATGATAGGAGGGTAATATATGTAGTGATGATGGATGGTGTTATATATAGTGATGATGCATGATGATATATGTAATGATGATGGTTGGTGTTATATGTAGTGATGCTGGATGGTGTTATATGTAGTGATGATGGACAGAGTTATATGTAGTGATGATGGATGATGTTATATGTAGTGATGATGGGTGGTGTTATATGTAGTGATGTTGGATGGTGTTATATGCAGTGATGATGGATGATATTATCTGTAGTGATGATAGGATGGTTCTATATGTAGTGATGGATGGTGTTATATGTAGTGATGATGGATGATGTTATATGTAGTGATGATAGGATGGTTTTATATGTAGTGGTGATGGATGGTGTTATATGTAGTGATGATGCATGATGTTATATGTAGTGATGATGGTTGGTGTTATATGTAGTGATGCTGGATGGTGTTATATGTAGTGATGATGGATAGAGTTATATGTAGTGATGGATGATGTAATATGTAGTGATGATGGGTGGTGTTATATGTAGTGACGTTGGATGGTGTTATATGTAGTGATGATGGATGATATTGTATGTAGTGATGATAGGTTGGTTTTATATGTAGTGTTGATGGATGGTGTTATATGTAGTGATGATGCATGATGTTATATGTAGTGATGATGGGTGGTGTTATATGTAGTGATGCTGGATGGTGTCATATGTAGTGATGATGGATGGAGTTATATGTAGTGATGATGGATGATATTATATGTAGTGATGATGGTTGGTGTTATATGTAGTGATGTTGGATGGTGTTATATGTCGTGATGGATGGTTCTATATGTAGTTATGGTGGATGGTGTTATATGTAGTGATGATGGATCGTGTTATATGTAGTGATGGTGGATAGTGTTATATGTAGTGATGATGATGGATGGTGTTATAAGTAGTTGTATGTATATTATGTATGCTGGATTATGTACTATGTATGTATATTATGTATGTGCTCCATTTATATTTATTCAGCCTAGCTAGCAGCGTGTGGCAATGTTATTACCATATCCCACACGCTTAATTAATGTGCCTGGCGACGTATGGAAGCTGCTAATGTATCACTTGCCATACGTCGTCTATGGTAGTTGACCAAGAGCTTAGCTAGGGAGCAGTGCTACCCACATCTGTGTACATACTCTTATCCAGTAAACCGAACCTACAAAACTATACAGGTGTTTGTGTTCTCTCCTGTATATAGAACTTATTACCCAGAATATCTAACATGGCGCAGTGCGTAGTTTTACTGGATTATTACGAGTGATTAGTGCAAGTTTGTGGAAAGCCGGCTGATGGATCCCCGCCTTGGGTCAACCCCGCGTCATCCCTCGAAGAATTTCGCAACTTTGAGCAGTGTCAGTGACAGTGATTTTCTGTGAAGTGTTTAGTGCATTGTGTGTTTCGTGCCATTCATGTGTGACCTTGTTCGAACGGATTTCCAAGGTATACGGCATGTTCTGGGCATTTGTGGTATGTAGAGCTCAGCGCACCCTCCTCTGACCGCTTACAGAGAGCGACTGAGCTACTCCTATCTCCACCCCCCTCCCTCACAGCGCCGCCTCCACCCCCCCTCACAGCTGGGGCGAGACGCTCTGCCTGCCTGGGACACACACACATACATGTACTAACACTTGCTGACCGCGCGGCTTCATTATATATATTTTATATATATAACCTACTTATCTGTGTGTTGAATTAAATTTTTTTTGTCTGAAATCTTTTTGATACGACGGGCTGACCGGTCAACACTGATTTAAGACACAGCACACAGATAAAGTAGTTATGTCTCATGCCTTACGTAGCCGTGGACCCAGCGCCTGGATGAGTCAAGCGGATGACAGTCCCCCAGAGATGGATGACCAGGCCGGCCCAACTCCCACAACATCGCGCAGCCCTTCACCTCAACATTCAGCGTTATCTCCAGAGATAATTGCCTTAATGAAGTTTATGAGAGATGAGAGACGCGAGGATGAAGCCCACAGACGTTTGGCGGATGAGCACAGAAGGCAAGCAGAGGCAGAACGAGACCACCAACGGAGAATGGAAGACAGTGCACGGTTTGAAGCCTTGATATCTCGCCTCACTGTTAACCAAGCCCCTGGCTCTAACACTGCCTCGGTACTGAATGGTTCAGATACCTCATCCATGCTCCCTTCACGCCCCCCAGCCCCACATAAAGCAGCAGCTCAAACACCGCCCATCTTGGAGCCTGATGTAAATTTCCAGACTTTTCGCGAATGGCGGCGGCGGTGGGCTGATTATGCTACAATGGTGGATCTCCAGAGTTTGTCACAGCCTAAACAACTCATCCAGCTGCGTATGTGCCTGTCCTTGGAAGTTCAGCGTGTCTTAGAACATACGTTGCAGGTACCCCCAACCTCTTCGCTGTCCGTAGAGGAGGTACTGGACGTTCTACAACGGCACATCAAAGGACAGCAGAATGAAGCTCTGCGCAGGAGGGAATTGCTTAGCTGCAGACAGATGGAGGGTGAGTCTTTTGACGCTTTTTATGTACGTCTTAGGAGAGCCTCGGAAGAGGTAGATATATGTCTAGGCCACCACCAGCAGTGTGAGGAGACCCAGTTGAAGCAGGTGATCTTGATGGGTGTTAAGGACGAGGAACTTGTCCAACGCCTCACCTCCCTCGACTCTTCCTCTTCTCTTCAGGATGTGTTGACGATATGTCGCTCCTATGAGGCTGCCAGGTGTGCCACCTCTGCCATCCGAGCTCCCCCTACAGCCGTACGCGCTGTGTCCCGGTACAAGAAGGACAAGAAGTCTGCTCCTACGCCTTCGCCCACCACGTCCACGCCCGGTTCATTTTGCAACAACTGTGGTAAGCAGCACGGAACACAGGTATGTCCAGCTGCTCAGTCTACCGGCAACAGTTGTGACCGTAAGGGCCACTGGTCGCTCACAGTGCGGTGCCCAGCTAAGTACGTACAGTGCAATGTGTGCGGTCGTCTGGGCCACTATGACAAGTGTTGCCCTACCCACGAACCCAAGGGACAGCGTCGGCGGAAGCTTCGGCGCCCTTCTACCAGTGAGGGCCGCCCACAGTCGCCAAATCAGAGGCACAACGACCCGGGACAAAGCCCGACCCATTTTAGGAGGGTGTACTCCTCGCATCCCAGGACCAAAGCCCCCCAGTACATCAGCGTCATCGTGACCTACGGCGGTGTGTCATCCCGTCTTCAGATGTTGCTCGACACCGGCGCTGATGCTACAGTCATCGGTCCCCAGCATTTGCGATGCTTGGGGCTCTCTCCAAGCGATCTAGGACCGCCTCCCGAGGACCTCTGCGTCACGGCAGATGGTTCACAGATGGCCCCAGCCCTGGGTTCACTCTATGCACATGTCACCTTTGGCAACAGGTCGTGTCAAGCCTGGATTGACGTGCATAATGGTGTCCCGACTCCCTTGCTGTCCTACAGACATTGCCAAGAGTTGGCCATCATCTCCCAGGACTTCCCAACACCGATTCTCGAGGTAAATTACGCCAACAGGGTGCACGAAGGGAGCAGCAACTACCCTGCTGCCGCCCTACCCCTACCTCTGGCCAGTGACACCTCTCCTTCGGTAGTTGTCCCTGCTGCATCACGTCCCCACGCCTTGGCTCGCCTTCACGACAGTCACCATGGAGCTGAGGCCACCAAACGACGTGCACGACAGACTGTGTTCCGACCTGGCATCGACCCCGACATCTCCAATGCTGTCCAGGTGTGTAAGCCCCGCCACGTATTACAACCCAGCCAGCAGCAGGTACCCTTCATGAGTGACGACAACCCCACCCGCCCCTTTGAGTCTGTGTCGGCCGACTTTTTCTGTGTGTCAGGAAAGTCCTTCCTGGTTACCGTCGACCGTCTCTCTGGTTGGCCGGTTGTCATCAAGGGCGGTAATGACACGACGTCTGCCGCCACCATCAGCAAGTTCCGCCACTACTTCCGTGACGTGGGCGTTCCTGTACGCCTGCGAACCGACGGAGGGCCTCAGTTCACAAGCCGGGACTTTGCTGCGTTCCTTGACCGATGGGGAGTCCGGCATGTGTTGTCATCGCCCCATTACCTGCAGTCCAACGGCCACGCTGAGGCTGCTGTCAAATCCCTGAAGCACCTCATCCTTAAGGTGGCCCCTTCTGGGAACATTGACTGCGAGGCCTTCGACCGGGTCTTGAACCCGCAACACACCTAACTACACCGGACGCTCCCCCTGCCCAGGTTTTGTATGGACGCCCCCTTCTGCTCTGTGTCCCTGCTCACCCTCAATCCTTTCTCCAAGGAGGGCAGGCCAAGACAGAGGATTGTGATCGCCGAGCCGCCAACGTGTTCAGGACGTCGTCGCCCGCTACAACGACCACGCCTGTTCCTCCCCAGGTTGAGTGTCGGCACCTGTCTGTGTTCAGGACCTGACCTCCCTACGTTGGGACAAAGTAGGCGTAGTCATGGGTCTCGGCAGGTCACGGGACTACCAGGTGCGGTTACCCAGTGGTCGTGTGTGGTGGAGGAACCGCCGTTTTCTCCCCCCCGTAACACTGCCTTCTGCTGGCCCCGCCACCAGTGTTGAGTCCCATACCCTTCCCAGTGATGAAGTCCCTCGACGCTCAGAACGGATCCAGAAGAAAAGGTCCGCTCAAGACTTTGCTATGAGCGTATAGGGGGAGGGAGGTGTATGTATATTATGTATGCTGGATTATGTATTATGTATGTATATTATGTATGTGCTCCATTTATATTTATTCAGCCTAGCTAGCAGCGTGTGGCAATGTTGGTTACCATATCCCACACGCTAAATTAATGTGCCTGGCGACGTATGGAAGCTGCTAATGTATCACTTGCCATACGTCGTCTATGGTAGTTGACCAGGACCTTAGCTAGGGAGCAGTGCTATCCACCTCTGTGTACATACTCTTATCCAGTAAACCGAACCTACAAAACTATACAGGTGTTTGTGTTCTCTCCTGTATATAGAACTTATTACCCAGAATACCTAACATGGCGCAGTGCGTAGTTTTACTGGATTATTACGAGTGATTAGTGCAAGTTTGTGGAAAGCCGGCTGATGGATCCCCGCCTTGGGTCAACCCCGCGTCATCCCTCGAAGAATTTCGCAACTTTGAGCAGTGTCAGTGACAGTGATTTTCTGTGAAGTGTTTAGTGCATTGTGTGTTTCGTGCCATTCATGTGTGACCTTGTTCGAACGGATTTCCAAGGTATACGGCATGTTCTGGGCATTTGTGGGGTGTAGAGCTCAGCGCACCCTCCTCTGACCGTTTACAGAGAGCGACTGAGCTACTCCTATCTCCACCCCCCTCCCTCACAGCGCCGCCTCCACCCACCCTCACAGCTGGGGCGAGACGCTCTGCCTGCCTGGGACACACACACATACATGTACTAACACTTGCTGACCGCGCGGCTTCATTATATATATTTTATATATATAACCTACTTATCTGTGTATTTAATTAAATTTTTTTGTCTGAAATCTTGTTGATACGACGGGCTGACCGGTCAACACTGATTTAAGACACAGTACACAGATAAAGTAGTTATGTCTCATGCCTTACGTAGCCGTGGACCCAGCGCCTGGATGAGTCAAGCGGATGATAGTCCCCCAGAGATGGATGACCAGGCTGACCATGACACCCCAGCTCCCACAACATCGCGCAGCCCTTCACCTCACCATTCAGCGTTATCTCCAGAGATAATTGCCTTAATGAAGTTTATGAGAGATGAGAGACGCGAGGATGAAGCTCACAGACGTTTGGCGGATGAGCACAGAAGGCAAGCAGAGGCAGAACGAGACCACCAACGGAGAATGGAAGACAGTGCACGGTTTGAAGCCTTGATATCTCGCCTCACTGTTAACCAAGCCCCTGGCTCTAACACTGCCTCGGTACTGAATGGTTCAGATACCTCATCCATGCTCCCTTCACGCCCCCCAGCCCCACCTAAAGCAGCAGCTCAAACACCGCCCATCTTGGAGCCTGATGTAAATTTCCAGACTTTTCGCGAATGGCGGCGGCGGTGGGCTGATTATGCTACAATGGTGGATCTCCAGAGTTTGTCACAGCCTAAACAACTCATCCAGCTGCGTATGTGCCTGTCCTTGGAAGTTCAGCGTGTCTTAGAACATACGTTGCAGGTACCCCAACCTCTTCGCTGTCTGTAGAGGAGGTACTGGACGTTCTACAACGGCACATCAAAGGACAGCAGAATGAAGCTCTGCGCAGGAGGGAATTGTTTAGCTGCAGACAGATGGAGGGTGAGTCTTTTGACGCTTTTTATGTACGTCTTAAGAGAGCCTCGGAAGAGGTAGATATATGTTTAGGCCACCACCAGCAGTGCGAGGAGACCCAGTTGAAGCAGGTGATCCTGATGGGTGTTAAGGACGAGGAACTTGTCCAACGCCTCACCTCCCTCGACTCTTCCTCTTCTCTTCAGGATGTGTTGACGATATGTCGCTCCTATGAGGCTGCCAGGTGTGCCACCTCTGCCATCCGAGCTCCCCCTACAGCTGTACGCGCTGTGTCCCGGTACAAGAAGGACAAGAAGTCCGCTCCTACGCCTTCGCCCACCACGTCCACGCCCGGTTCATTTTGTAACAACTGTGGTAAGCAGCACGGAACACAGGTGTGTCCAGCTGCTCAGTCTACCTGCAACAGTTGTGACCGTATGGGCCACTGGTCGCTCACAGTGCGGTGCCCAGCTAAGTACGTACAGTGCAATGTGTGCGGTCGTCTGGGCCACTATGACAAGTGTTGCCCTACCCACGAACCCAAGGGACAGCGTCGGCGGAAGCTTCGGCGCCCTTCTACCAGTGAGGGCCGCCCACAGTCGCCAAATCAGAGGCACGACGACCCTGGACAAAGCCCGACCCATTTTAGGAGGGTGTACTCCTCGCATCCCAGGACCAAAGTCCCCCAGTACATCAGCGTCATCGTGACCTACGGCGGTGTGTCATCCCGTCTTCAGATGTTGCCCGACACCGGCGCTGATGCTACAGTCATCGGTCCCCAGCATTTGCGATGCTTGGGGCTCTCTCCAAGCGATCTAGGACCGCCTCCCGAGGACCTCTGCGTCATGGCAGATGGTTCACAGATGGCCCCAGCCCTGGGTTCACTCTATGCACATGTCACCTTTGGCAACAGGTCGTGTCAGGCCTGGATTGACGTGCATAATGGTGTCCCGACTCCTTTGCTGTCCTACAGACATTGCCAAGAGTTGGCCATCATCTCCCAGGACTTCCCAACACCGATTCTCGAGGTAAATTACGCCAACAGGGTGCACGAAGGGAGCAGCAACTACCCTGCTGCCGCCCTACCCCTACCTCTGGCCAGTGACACCTCTCCTTCGGTAGTTGTCCCTGCTGCATCACGCCCCCACGCCTTGGCTCGCCTTCACGACAGCCACCGTGGAGCTGAGGCCACCAAACGACGTGCACGACAGACTGTGTTCCGGCCTGGCATCGACCCCGACATCTCCAATGCTGTCCAGGTGTGTAAGCCCCGCCACGTATTACAACCCAGCCAGCAGCAGGTACCCTTCATGAGTGACGACAACCCCACCCGCCCCTTTGAGTCTGTGTCGGCCGACTTTTTCTGTGTGTCAGGAAAGTCCTTCCTGGTTATCGTCGACCGTCTCTCTGGTTGGCCGGTTGTCATCAAGGGCGGTAATGACACGACGTCTGCCGCCACCATCAGCAAGTTCCGCCACTACTTCCGTGACGTGGGCGTTCCTGTACGCCTGCGAACCGACGGAGGGCCTCAGTTCACAAGCCGGGACTTTGCTGCGTTCCTTGACCGATGGGGAGTCCGGCATGTGTTGTCATCGCCCCATTACCCGCAGTCCAACGGCCACGCTGAGGCTGCTGTCAAATCTTTGAAGCACCTCATCCTTAAGGTGGCCCCTTTTGGGAATATTGACTGCGAGGCCTTCGACCGGGGTCTTCTTGAACTCCGCAACACACCCAACTACACCGGACGCTCCCCTGCCCAGGTTTTGTATGGACGCCCCCTTCGTTCTTGTGTCCCTGCTCACCCTCAATCCTTCTCCAAGGAGTGGCAGGCCAAGACAGAGGATTGTGATCGCCGAGCCGCCGAACGTGTTCAGGACGTCGTCGCCCGCTACAACGACCACGCCCGTTCTCTCCCCAGGTTGAGTGTCGACACCCAAGTCTGTGTTCAGGACCCGACCTCCCTACGTTGGGACAAAGTAGGCGTAGTCATGGGTCTCGGTAGGTCACGGGACTACCAGGTGCGGTTACCCAGTGGTCGTGTGTGGTGGAGGAACCGCCATTTTCTCCGCCCTGTAACAATGCCTTCTGCTGACCCCGCCACCAGTGTTGAGTCCCATACCCTTCCCAGTGATGAAGTCCCTCGACGCTCAGAACGGATCCAAAAGAAGAGGTCCGCTCAAGACTTTGCTATGAGCGTATAGGGGGGAGGGAGGTGTATGTATATTATGTATGCTGGATTATATATTATGTATGTATATTATGTATGTGCTCCATTTATGTATTATTCAGTTTGGCGCTAGCAGCGTGTGGCAATGTTATTACCACATATCCCACACGCTTACTCATCGGGAAATTGGCGACGCGGAAGCTGCTAATGTATCACTTGCCATACGTCGTCTATGGTAGTTGACCAGGACCTTAGCTAGGAGCAGTGCTATCCACCTCTGTGTACATTACTCTTATCCAGTAAACCGAACCTACAAAACTATAAGCAGGTGTTTTGTGTTCTTCCTATATAGAAACTTATTACTTCCAGAATACCCAACAATCAATACCCTAATATGTGAAGTAGGAAATTTTTTGTGTATTTTGAAGTATTTTCTCTGATTTTGTTGATGTTTACTACAAAGAATGTCTTTTTTTAGTCTCACTTTTTTCTATGAGTTCATTTGATCAATGTCTTGGACTATGAAACACGATGTTGTAGCTATATTACTGACTGAGATGAATTATTATTTTGACATGGAAATGTAACACCTATTGTTGTTTGTAGAATGTGATTTGCAAGGTTGCCTCGGACACTATGCTACATATGAAGGATTTTTTCATTCTATGTTCACTTGCTATGTTTCCTTTTTCTCCTGGCATAGAAGCTTTGATCTTGGCGGGAGGTATAGTGAGCTTTGTCAGATCAAACTAGCGCCAGTAGAAAAACATACACCTATGAGATTGTTGTTTGTGAATGTGAGACTATGTTAGCGCCCCAGGGATTATCTTTGATACCACACGTGATGTTGCTGTCTATATGTGGCATCAGTATCTGTGATGAAGCTTTGGTCTTGGCGGGAGGTGTAATGAGTGATTGTCAGACCAAACCTTACAGCCCAGAATTATGTCACATATAACAGCAAGTACACCACAGACCTCGTGGTACCACCGCATTCCAGGTTGACACACCTCAGGTCGACCCTAGGGACTTGACCTGGCCCGCTAATGACGTGAGCCGGTGACCTACAACCGCACCTAGCCAAGACACCTGGCCAGGACCACACCTGCACACAATTATCCAGATCAAACCAGTTTAGTGTTAATTGTTAGAGGTCAGAAGCCGGCTGGGCCGACCCCATATAAAGGCCCTACAGTCCCGTCCACGGGCATTCAAGATTCCATATTCGGCATTCGAGATTCGATATTCGAGATTCCATTCGGGATTCCATTACGATTCTCATTCTGGTTGCTGTCATCTCTCTCCCGTTCGGGTCGTCACTCGGTTCACTAAGCAGAGTCACGCACGTCCCCTCCCCAGGTCGGGAGGGAGACCTCCCGACTAGACCACGGCATCGTCAGCTAAGCAGACTCTCCCTGTGATGGAGGCAGCCCAGCCAAGCATTCACTGGGCCTACGTCAGGGTACACGTGAGTCTTGTCAGAACGTCCTAGGGTGAGTTACCTACTGTGGGAAGTGTATTCATTCAGGTGTGTCCGAGAGTCAGTGTCAAGTAACGTAAAGCATAATGTGTTAGTACCCCGATATAATAGTGATATTAATGTGTCCATGTCATTGAGTGAAGTAATAAATAGTTGTATCAAGAGGTGTTTAACAAGTTGTCCCTTTACGAAGTGATATATGTGTATTGACATACGAGATAAGATAAGCGTAGTGACGCTGTGCAAATAACATCCAGGCCACGCTACCAAGTTTCCTATCTTTACATTTCTACTCCTATATATATATATCTTCCTCTTCTCTGTTTATTCTGTCTCATTACACTTACACCCACAAGCAAACCTCTCACACCCCAGGCACACCCCAGACACCCCAGGCACACCTCTGACACTTCCAGGCACACCTCTGACACTCCCAGGCACACCTCAGACACTCCCAGGTACACCTCTGACACCCCCAGGTACACCTCTGACACCCCCAGGTACACCTCTGACACCCCCAGGTACACCTCTGATACTCCCAGGTACACCTGTGACACTCCCTGGTACACCTCCGACTCTCCCAGGTACACCTCAGACACTACCAGGTACACCACTGACACTCCCAGGTACACCTCTGACACTCCCAGGTACACCTCTGACACTCCCAGCACACCCTCCTGGCACCCCTGCACACCTCAGACACTCTCAGGTACACCTCAGAAACTCCCAGGTACACCTCAGACACTCCCAGGTACACCTCAGACACTCCCAGGAACAGCTCAGACACTCCCAGGTGCACCTCTGACA
This sequence comes from Homarus americanus, assembly GCF_018991925.1. Classification (NCBI taxonomy): domain Eukaryota; kingdom Metazoa; phylum Arthropoda; class Malacostraca; order Decapoda; family Nephropidae; genus Homarus; species Homarus americanus. Next base: position 4,705 of record NW_024728531.1, on the reverse strand, counting down.
CTGCCAGGTACACCTCAGACACTGCCAGGAACACTTCAGACACTGCCAAGTACACCTCAGACACTCTCAGGTACACATCAGACACTCCTAGGTACACCTCTGACACTCCCTGGTACTCCTTAGACACTCCCAGGTACACCTCTGACACTCCCAGGCACACCTCAGAAACCCCAGGTACACCGCTGACACTTTAATGCACACACTCTGACACCCCAGGCACACCTCTGACACTCCCCTGGTACTCCTTAGACACTCCCCAGGCACACCCCTGACACCCCAGGCACACCTCAGACACCCCAGGTACACCTCTGACACTCCCAGGTACACCTCTGACACTCCCAGGTACTCCTCTGACACTCCGTGGTACTAGTCTGACACTCCCAGGTACACCTCAGACACTCTCAGGTACACCTCAGGCAATTCCAGGTACATCTCAGATACTCACAGGTGCACCCCTGACACTCCCAGGTGCAACTCTGACACTCCCAGGCACACCTCTCACACTCCCAGGTACACTTCAGACACTCCCAGGTACACCTCTGACACTTCCAGGTACACCTCTGACACTTCCAGGTACACCTCTGACACTCCCAGGTACACCAATGACACCCCCAGGTACACCTTTGACACTCCCACTTACACCTGTGACACTCCCAGGTACTCCTCTGACGCTCCCAGGTACTCCTCTAACACTCGCAGGTATACCTCTGACACTCCCAAGTACACCAATGACATTCCCAGGTACTCCACTGACACTCCCTGGTACATCTCTGACACTCCCAGGTACACCTCAGACACTCCCAGGTACACCTCAGACACTCCCAGGTACACCTCAGACTCCCCAGGTGCAACTGGAACACTCCCAGTTGCACCTCTGACGCTCCCCAGGTACACCGACACTCCCAGGTACACCTCCGACTCCCAAAATCTGACACTCCCCAGGTACACCACAGACACTCGCAGGTACACCCTGACACTCTAGGTACACCTCTGACACTCCCAGATGCACCTCTCACACTCCAGGTACACCTCCGACACTCCAAAGGTGCACCTCCACGACGCTCCCAGGTACCTCTGCCACTCCCAGGTACACCTCAGACTTGCTCAGATACCCCTCTGATACTCCCCAGGGCATACATCTGACACTCCAGGTACACCACTGACACTCCCAGGTACGCTGACACTGCCAGGTACATCTCAGACGGTCCCCAGGTACACCTCCGATACTCCCAGGTACACCTCCGACACTCTCAGGTACACCACCGACACTCCCATGTTACACCTCAGACACTCTCAGGTACACCTCAGACACTCCCAGGTACACCTCAGACACTCCCAGGTACACCTCAGACACTCTTAGGTACACCTCAGACACTCCCAGGTGCACCTCTGACACCGCCAGGTACACCTCAGACACTGCCAGGAACACTTCAGACACTGCCAAGTACACCTCAGACACTCTCAGGTACACCTCAGACTCTCCTACACTCCCAGGTGCACCCCTAACTCTCCCAGGTACACCTCTGACAGTCCCAGGCACACCTCAGACACTCCCAGGTGCACCTCTAACACAGCCAGGTACACCTCAGCCACTGCCAGGAACACCTCAGACACTGCCAGGTACACCTCAGACACTCTCAGGTACACCTCAGACACTCCTAGGTACACCCTTGACACTCCCAGGTACACCTCTGACACTCCCAGGTACACCTTTGACACTCCCAGGAACACCTCAGACACTCCCAGGTACACCTCAGACACTCAGGTGCACCTCTGACACTGCCAGGTACACCACTGACACTCCCTGGTACACCTCTGGCACTCCCAGGTACACGTCTGGCACTCCCAGGTACAACTCTGACACTACCAGGTACACCTCAGACACTCAGGTACACCTCAGACACTCCCAGGTACACCTCAGACACTCCCAGGTACACCTCTGACACTCTTAGGTATACCGCTGACACTCCCAGGTACACCCCTGACACTCTCAGGTACACCTCTCACACTCCCAGGTACACTTCAGACACTCCCAGGTACACCTCTGACACTTCCAGGTACACCTCTGACACTTCCAGGTACACCTCTGACACTCCCAGGTACATCAATGACACCCTCAGGTACACCTTTGACACTCCCAGGTACACCTCTGACACTCCCAGGTACTCCTCTGACGCTCCCAGGTACTCCTCTAACACTCCCAGGTACACCTATGACACTCCCAGGTACACCTCTGACACTGTGAAACACCTCAGACACTCCCAGGTACAACTCTGACACTCCCAGGTACACCACTGACTCTACCAGGTACACCTCTGACACTCCCAGGTACCCCTCAGAAACTCCCAGGTACACCTCAGACACTCCCAGGTACACCGCTGACACTCCCAGGTACACACTCTGACACTCCCATGTAATGCTACAAAATATTCACAAAAAGAAGATTACATATAGGTAGAATATTGATAGTATAAGAGTATAAAAGAGAGGAAGACTTTGGTAGCGTGGCCGTGATAGTTATTTACACTTATCGTACACTTATCGTATCTTATACGTCAATACACATCTATCACGTTCTTAAAGGCGACTTGTCAAACACTGCTTCGTTACAACTCTTTATTAATTACGAACATGACATGGACACATTAATAACACCTTCTATTGAAAGTTACTAGGACATTATTACGTTACTAGACACTGATTCTCGGACACGAACATGAAATGAATACACTTCCCACATAAGTAACTCATCCCGTGGAAAGCTCTGACAAACACTCACGTGACCTAGGGGAGGCCTAGCAGGGAGACTGCTTAGCTGGAACACTGGTGTCGGGAGGGCGACTGCTTAGCTGGGACCCTGGTGTCGGGAGGGCGACTGCTTAGCTGGGACACCGGAGGGAAGTCGGGGAGGGAAGTCCTGCAAGACTCTCCTCCCGTGAGCGGGACTCGGCTGTGGTGGACCTCCTCCTCCGATCCCTGTGTGTCTTTCTCTCTCACTCTGCCAAATTCACTGAGGGAGGACTAGGACGTCCTATATATTGGGATGCGAGCCGTCAGGTTCAGCTGGTCGGGGGGGGGGGCGGCGAAGGGTCTCCTTACATTTGACCTGGCCAATGTGAGGTCAGGTCTGGACTTTTCAGAAACTATCTGGGAAAGTCATCAGGTGGGGCCGTGTGTATATTGGGAGAGCAACCGTGAGAGTTCCCCTACACTTGACCTCCCTAATGTCGGGTCAGACTGGAGTTTCTGAGATGTAAGACGTACTTTCTGGAGAAGTCATCAGGTGGGGCCGTGTGACATGAGAGGCCCTGGTTGATTTGTGGCCCCTTGAGTTGGGCTCCGAGGGTTACATTTGACCTGGCTAATGTGAGGTCAGGTCCGGCCTTTGTTCAGAGAGTAGGTTATTGTATATTGGAAGAGAGTCGGCTGGTGCCTTCTTACATGTCTGTTGTGGTGACATGTCACATGGGAGGGGAGCTAGTTGATTTGTAACCCCCGGTCCACCGTGAGAGTACCCTACACTTGACCCCCCTAATGTCGGGTCAAGACTGGCCCCCCTCTGCGGTGTAGGACATTGTGTATATTGGGAGAGAGCCGGCTGGTGCCCTCTTACATGTGTGACATGGGAGGGGGAGCTAGTTGAATTGTAGCACCCTTGAGCACCTGCTGGGGATACCCTTACACTTGACCTCCCTAATGTCGGGTCAAGCCTGGAGTTTCGGAGATGTAAGCTGTGGTCTGACAACCCATCACTACACCTCCCGCCAAGACCAAAGCTTTCATGCTCAGAGAACTGATGACACATTTAAAGTAGACAGTAACATCATGTGCAGTATCTAATATAGTCCCTGAGGCGATAATGCATCCTTACCTTTTACAAATTATAACCCTAGAGATGTATGTTTTTCTACTGGCATAGTTTGATCTGACAAAGCTTACTATACCTCCCGCCAAGATTAAAGCTTCTATGACAGGAGAAAAAAATAAAATACATACACAGTAAGTGAACATAGAGTGATCTAAAGATCCTTCATATCTAGCATAGTGTCCGAGGCAAACTTGCAAATCACATTCTACAAACAAAAACAGGTGTTACATTGCCTAACCAGGCCGTGTCAAAATAATAATTCATCTCAGTCAGTAAATGGCTACAACATTGCATTTGGTAATACAAACATTGATCAAATGAACTCATAGACATTTGACCTGGCTAATGTGAGGTCAGGTCCGGCCTCTCTCTGCGATGTAGGTTATTGTATATTGGGAGAGAGTCGGCTGGTGCCTTCTTACATGTCTGTTGTGGTGACATGTCACATGGGAGGGGAGCTAGTTGATTTGTAACCCCCGGTCCACCGTGAGAGTTACCCTACACTTGACCCCCCTAATGCCGGGTCAAGACTGGCCCCCCTCTGCGGTGTAGGACATTGTGTATATTGGGAGAGAGCCGGCTGGTGCCCTCTTACATGTGTGACATGGGAGGGGGAGCTAGTTGAATTGTAGCACCCTTGAGCACCTGCTGGGGATACCCTTACACTTGACCTCCCTACTGTCGGGTCAAGCCTGGAGTTTCTGAGATGTAAGCTGTGGTCTGACAACCCATCACTACACCCAGGTACACCTCTGACACTCCCTAGTACTCCTTTGACACTGCCAGGTACACCTCAGATACTCCCAGGTACACCTCTGACACTCTGTGGTACTTCTC
>NW_024728530.1:0-16385 GCF_018991925.1 Homarus americanus | reverse complement strand
GAACAAATGACTGCTGCCTCCTCGTGAACACCACTGTGTCAGAACAAATGACTGCTGCCTCCTAGTGACCACCACTGTGTCAGGACAAATGACTGCTACCTGCTGGTGACCACCGCTGTGACATAACAAATGACTGCTACGTCCTGGTGACCACCGCTGTGTCAGAACAAATGACTTCTGCCTCCTGGTGACCACCACTGTATCAGAACAAATGACTGCTGCCTCCTTGTAACCACCACTGTGTCAGAACAAATGACTACTGCCTCCTGGTGACCACCACTGTGTCAGAACAAATGACTGCTGCCTCCTGGTTACCATCACTCTATCAGAACAAATGACTGCTGCCTCCTGGTGACCACCACTATATCAGGACAAAGGACTACTGCCTCCTGGTGACCACAGCTGTGTCAGGACAAATGACTGCTCCTGCTGGTGACCACCGCTGTCAGGACAAATAACTACTGCCTCTTGGTGACCACCGCTGTATTAGAACAAATGAATGCTGCCTCCTGGTGACCACCGCTGTATCAGAACAAATGACTGCTGCCTCCTTGTGACCACCACTGTTCCAGGACAAATGACTGCTGCCTCCTGGTGACCACCGCATGGGCAGCAGAACAAATGACTGCCCTGCTGACCACCGCCACAGACAAAGGACTGCCACCCTGTGACCACAGCCGTATCAGGACAAATGACTGCTGCCCTGGCGACTACCACTGTATCGGTGAAATCAAATGACTGCTGCCTCTCGTGACCACCACTGTGTCAGAACAAATGACTGCTTCCTACTGGTGACCACCACTTTGTCAGGACAAATGATTGCTGCCTCCTGGTGACCACAGCTCTGTCAGAATGTATGAATGCTGCCTCCTGGCGACTACCACTATATCAGGACAAAGGACTGCTACCTCCTGCTGACCACAGCTGTGTCAGGATAAATGACTGCTCCTCCTGGTGACCACCGCTGTCAGGACAAATAACTGCTGCCTCTTGGTGACCACCACTGTCAGGACAAATGATTGCTGCCTCCTGGTGACCACCAATGCTGTGAACAAATGACTGCTGCCTCCTCGTGACCACCGCTGTGTCAGAACAAATGACTGCTGCCCTGGTGACCACCACTGTGTTAGGACAAATGACTACTGCCTCCTGGTGACCACCACTGTGTCAGAACAAATGACTGCTGCCTCCTGGTGGTCACCACTGTGTCAGAACAAATGACTGCTGCCTCCTCGTGACCACCGCTGTGTCAGAACAAATGACTGCTGCCTCCTGGTGACCACCACTGTGTCAGGACAAATGACTGCTGCCTCCTGGTGACCACCACTGTGTCAAGACAAATGACTGCTACCTCCTGGTGACCACCGTTGTGTCAGTACAAATGACTGATGCCTCCTGGTGACCACCGCTGTGTCAGGACAAATGACTGCTCCCTCCTGGTGACCACCGCTGTGTCAGAACAAATGACTGATGCCTCCTGGTAACGACTGCAGTGTCAGAACAAATGACTGATGCATCCTGGTGACCACAGCTGTGTGAGGACAAATGACTGCTGCCTCGTGGTGACGACCGCTGTGTCAGAACAAATGACTGCTGCCTCCTGGTCACCATCGCTGTGTCAGACCAAATGACTGCTGCCTCCTGGTGACCACCACTGTGTCAGGACAAATGAATGCTGCCGCCTGGTGACCACCGCTGAGTCAGAACAAATGACTACTGCTTCGTGGTGACCACCACTGTGTCAGAACAAATGACTGGTGCCTCCTGGTGACCATCGCTGTGTCAGCACATATGACGGCTGCTTCCTGGTGACCACCACTGTATCAGGACAAAGGACTGGTGCCTCCTGGTGACCTCCGCTGTGTCAGGACAAATGACTGCTGCCTCCTGGTGACCACCACTATATCAGGACAAAGGACTGCTGCCTCCTGGTGACCAGAGCTGTGTCAGGACAAATGACTGCTCCTGCTGGTGACCACCACTGTCAGGACAAATAACTGCTGCCTCTTGGTGACCACCGCTGTATTAGAACAAATGAATGCTGCCTCCTGGTGACCACCGCTGTGTCAGGACAAATGAATGCTGCCGCCTGGTGACCACCGCTGTGTCAGAACAAATGACTACTGCCTCCTGGTGACCACCACTGTGTCAGAACAAATGACTACTGCCTCCTGATGTCCACCGCTGTGTCAGAACAAATGACTAGTGCCTCCTGGGGACCACCGCTGTATTACAACATATGACTGCTGCCCTCTGGTGACCAGCGCTGTATCAGAACAAATGACTGGTGCCTCCTCGTGACCACCGCTGTGTCAAAACAAATGACTGCTGCCTCCTCGTGACCACCGCTGTGTCAGAACAAATGACTGCTGCCTCCTGGTGACCACCACTGTGTCAGAACAAATGACTGCTAAGCTTCCTGGTGACCACCACTGTGTCAGAACAAATGACTGCTTCCTCCTCTGACCACCGCTTTGTCAGGAAAAAAATGATTGCTGCCTCCTGGGTGACCACCACTGCGCGTCAGAACAAATAACTGCTGCCTCCTGGTAACCACCGCGGTGTCAGAACAAATGACTGCTGCCTCCTGGTGACAACCACTGCATCAGGACAAAGGACTGCTGCCTCGTGGTCACCATCGCTGTGTCAGACCAAATGACTGCTGCCTCTTGGTGACCACTACTGTGTCAGGACAAATGAATGCTGCCGCCTGGTGACCACCGCTGTGTCAGAACAAATGACTACTGCCTCCTGGTGACCACCACTGTGTCATCACAAATGACTACTGCCTTCTGGTGACCACCGCTGTGTCAGAACAAATGACTGGTACCTCCTGGTGACCACCGCTGTATCAGAACATATGACTGCTGCCCTCTGGTGACCAGCGCTCTATCAGAACAAATGACTGGTGCCTCATGGTGACCACCGCTGTGTCAGAACAAATGACTACTGCCTCCTGGCAGACCACCGCTGTGTCAGAACAAATGACTGCTGCCTCCTCGTGACCACCGCTGTGTCAGAACAAATGACTGCTGCCTCCTGGTGACCACCACTGTGTCAGAACAAATGACTGCTGCCTCATGGTTACCACCACTCTATCAGAACAAATGACTGCTGCCTCCTGGTGACCACCACTATATCAGGACAAAGTACTGCTGCCTCCTGGTGACCACAGCTGTGTCAGGACAAATGACTGCTCCTGCTGGTGACCCCCGCTGTCAGGACAATTAACTGCTGCCTCTTGGTGACCACCGCTGTATTAGAACAAATGAATGCTGCCTCCTGGTGACCACCGCTGTATCAGAACAAATGACTGCTGCCTCCTGGTGACCACCGCTTTGTCAGGACAAATGACTGCTGCCTCCTGGTGACCACCGCATGGGCAGAACAAATGACTGCTGTCTCCTGTTGACCACCGCTGTATCAGGACAAAGGACTGCTACCTCCTGGTGACCACAGCTGTATCAGGACAAATGACTGCTGCCTCCTGGCGACTACCACTGTATCAGAACAAATGACTGCTGCCTCCTCGTGACCACCGCTGTGTCAGAACAAATGACTGCTGCCTCCTGGTGACCACCACTTTGACAGGACAAAGGACTGCTGCCTCCTAGTGACAACCGCTGTGTCAGGACAAATGACTGCAGCCTCCTGCTGACCACCACTATATCAGGACAAAGGACTGCTGCCTCCTGGTGACCACAGCTGTGTCAGGACAAATGACTGCTCCTCCTGGTGACCACCGCTGTCAGGACAAATAACTGCTGCCTCTTGGTGACAACCACTGTGTCATGACCAAGGACTGCTGCCTCCTCGTGACCACCAATGTGTCAGAACAAATGACTGCTGCCTCCTCGTGACCACCGCTGTGTCAGAACAAATGACTGCTGCCTCCTGGTGACCACCACTGTGTTAGGACAAATGACTACTGCCACCTGGTGACCACCACTGTGTCAGAACAAATGACTGCTGGCTCCTGGTGACCACCACTGTGTCAGAACAAATGACTGCTGCCTCCTCGTGACCACTGCTGTGTCAGAACAAATGACTGCTGCCTCCTGGTGACAACCACTGTGTCAGGACAAATGACTGCTACGTCCTGGTGACCACCGTTGTGTCAGGACAAATGACTGCTGCCTCCTGGTGACCACCGCTGTGTCAGAACATATGACTGATGCCTCCGTGACCACCGCTGTGTCAGAACAAATGACTGATGCCTCCTGGTAACGACCGCAGTGTCAGAACAAATGACTGATGCATCCTGGTGACCACAGCTGTGTGAGGACAAATGACTGCTGCCTCCTGGTAACGACCGCTCTGTCAGAACAAATGACTGCTGCCTCCTGGTAACCACAGCGGTGTCAGAACAAATGACTGCTGCCTCCTGGTGACCACCATTGTATCAGGACAAAGGACTGCTGCCTCTTGGTCACCATCGCTGTGTCAGACCAAATGACTGCTGCCTCCTGGTGACCACCACTGTGTCAGGACAAGTGAATGCTGCCGCCTGGTGACCACCGCTGAGTCGGAACAAATGACTACTGCCTCCTGGTGACCACCACTGTGTCAGAACAAATGACTGGTGCCTCCTGGTGACCATCGCTGTGTCAGCACATATGACAGCTTCTTCCTAGTGACCACCACTGTATCAGGACAAAGGACTGGTGCCTCCTGGTGACCACCGCTGTGTCAGGACAAATGAATGCTGCCTCCTGGTGACCACCACTATATCAGGACAAAGGACTGCTGCCTCCTGGTGACCACAGGTGTGTCAGGACAAATGACTGCTCCTCCTGGTGACCACCGCTGTCATGACAAATAACTGCTGCCTCCTGGTGACCACCGCTGTATTAGAACAAATGAATGCTGCCTCCTGGTGACCACCGATGTATCAGAACAAATGATCAAGCTGCCTCCTGGTGACCGCGAAGCCAGGACAAATGACTGGCTGCCTCCTGGTGACCACTGCACGGGCAGAAACAAACACTGCTGTCTCCTGGTGACCACCGCTAGACAGGACAAAGGATCACGCCTCTGGTGACCACAGCTGTATCAGGACAAATGACTGCTGCCTCCTGCTTACTACCACTGTATCAGGACAAAGGACTGCTGCCTCCTGGTGACCACCGCTGTGTCAGGACAAATGACTGCTGTCTCCTCGTGACCACCGCTGTGTCAAAACAAATGACTGCTGCCTCCTCGTGACCACCGCTGTGTCAGAACAAATGACTGCTGTCTCTTGGTGACTACCACTGTGTCAGAACAAATGACTGCTGCCTCCTGGTGACCACCACTGTGTCAGAACATATGACTGCTTCCTCCTGGTGACCACCACTTTGTCAAGACAAATGATTGCCTCCTCCTGGTGACCACCACTGTGTCAGAACAAATGACTGCTGCCTCCTGGTGACCACCGCTGTGTCAGGACAAATGACTGCTGCCTCATCGTGACCACCGCTGTGACAGAACAAATGACTGCCGCCTCCTCGTGACCACCGCTGTATCAGAACAAATTTCTGCTGCCTCCTGGTGACCACCACTGTTTCAGGACAAATGACTGCTGCCTCCTGGTGACCACCGCTGTATCAGAACAATTGATTGCTGCCTCCTGGTGACCGCCGCTGTATCAGAACAAATGACTGCTGCCTCTTGGTGACCACGCTGTATCAGAACAAATGACTGCTGCCTCCTAGTGACCACCGTTGTGTCAGTACAAATGACTGATGCCTCCCCGGGTGACCACCGCTGTGTCAGAACAAATGGACTGCTGCCTCCTGGTAACCACCGGTGTCAGAACAAATGACTGCTTCCTCCTGGTGACCATCCACTGTCTCAGGACAAATGACTACTGCCTCCTGATGACCACCGCTGTATCAGGACAAATGATTGCTGCCTCCTGGTGACCACCACTGTTTCAGAACAAATGACTGCTGCCTCCTGGGGACCACCGCTGTGTCAGGACAAATAACTGCTGCATCCTCGTGACCACCGCTGTGTCAGAAAAAATGACTGCTGCCTCCTGGTGACCACCACTGTGTCAGAACATAAGACTGCTTCCTGCTGGTGACCACCACTTTGTCAGAACAAATGACTGCTGCCACCTGGTGACCACCACTGTTTCAGAACAAATGACTGCTGCCTCTTGGTGACCACCACTGTGTCAGGACAAATAACTGCTGCCTCCTGGTGACAACCGCTGTGTCAGGACAAAATGACTGCTGCCTCCTCGTGACCACCGCTAGTCAGAACAAATGATCAAGGTCTCCTGGTGACTACCACTGTGTCAGAAGAAATGACTGCTGCCTCCGGTAACGCACCACTGTGTCAGAACATATGACTGCTTCCTCTTGGTGACCACCACTTTGGTCATGACAAATGATTGTTCTCCTCCTGAGACCTCACCACTGTGTCAGAACAAATGACTGCTGCCTCCTGCGACCACCGCTGTGTCAGGACAAATGACTGTTGCCTCATCGTGACCACCGCCAGTGTCAGAACACCCTGCTGCCTCCTGGTGACCACCACTGTCTCAGGACAAATGACTACTGCCTCCTGGATGACCACCGCTGCATCAGCACCAAATGATTGCTGCCTCCTGGTGACCGCCGCCAGAACAGAACAACGACTGGTTGCCTCTTGGTGACCACCGCTGTATCAGAACAAATGACTGCTGCCTCTTGGTGACCACCGTTGTGTCAGTACAAATGACTGATGCCTCCTGGTGACCATCGCTGTATCAGAACAAATGACTGCTGCCTCCTGGTAACCACCGTGGTGTCAGAACAAATGACTGATGCCTCCTGGTGACCACCGCTGTGTCAGAACATATGACGGCTGCTTCCTGGTGACCACCTCTGTATCAGGACAAAGGACTGCTCCCTCCTGGTGACCACCGCTGTGTCAGGACAAATGACTGCTGCCTCCTGGTGACCACCACTATATCAGGACAAAGGACTGCTGCCTCCTGGTGACCACAGCTGTGTCAGGACAAATGACTGCTCCTGCTGGTGACCACCGCTGTCAGGACAAATAATTTCTGCCTCTTGGTGACCACTGCTGTATTAGAACAAATGAATGCTGCCTCCTGGTGACCACCGCTGTATCAGAACAAATGACTGCTGCCTCCTGGTGACCACCGCTGTGTCATGACAAATGACTGCTGTCTCCTGGTGACCACCACTGTGTCAAAACATATGACTGCTTCCTCTTGGTGACCACCACTTTGTCAGGACAAATGATTGCCTCCTCCTGGTGACCACCACTGTGTCAGAACAAATGACTGCTGCCTCCTGGTGACCACCGCTGTGTGAGGACAAATGACTGCTGCCTCATCGTGACCACCGCTGTGTCAGAACAAACTTCTGCTGCCTCCTGGTGACCACCACTGTCTCAGGACAAATGACTACTGCCTCCTGATGACCACCGCTGTATCAGAACAAATGATTGCTGCCTCCTGGTGACTGCCGCTGTATCAGAACAAATGACTGCTGCCTCTTGGTGACCACCGCTGTATCAGAACAAATGACTGCTGCCTCCTGGTGACCACCGTTGTGTCAGTACAAATGACTGATGCCTCTTGGTGACCATCGCTGTATCAGAACAAATGACTGCTGCCTCCTGGTAACCACCGTGGTGTCAGAACAAATGACTGATGCCTCCTGGTGACCACCGGACAAATGACTGCTGCCTCCCCTCCATGACTACACTGTGTCAAACAAATGACTGCTGCCTCCTCCGAGACCACCGCTGTTTCAGAACAAATGACTGCTGCCTCCTGGTGACCACCACTCTTTTAGGACAAATGAGCTGCTGCCTCCTGGTGACCACAGCTGTGTGAGGAACAAATGACTACTGCCTCCTGGTGACCACCACTGTGTCAGGACAAATGACTGCTGCCTCCTCGTGACCACCACTGTGTCAGAACAAATGACTACTGCCTCCTGGTGACCACCACTGTGTCAGAACAAATGACTGCTGCCTCCTGGTTACCATCACTCTTTCAGAACAAATGACTGCTGCCTCCTGGTGACCACCACTATATCAGGACAAAGGACTACTGCCTCCTGGTGACCACAGCTGTGTCAGGACAAATGACTGCTCCTGCTGGTGACCACCGCTGTCAGGACAAATAACTACTGCCTCTTGGTGACCACCGCTGTATTAGAACAAATGAATGCTGCCTCCTGGTGACCACCGCTGTATCAGAACAAATGACTGCTGCCTCCTTGTGACCACCACTGTTCCAGGACAAATGACTGCTGCCTCCTGGTGACCACCACTGTGTCAGAACAAATGACTGCTGCCTCGTGGTGACCACCGCTGTGTCAGGACAAATGACTGCTGCCTCCTGATGACCACCACTCTTTCAGGACAAATGACTGCTGTCTCCTGGTGACCACCGCTGTGTGAGAACAAATGACTACTGCCTCCTAGTGACCACCACTGTGTCAGAACAAATGACTGCTGCCTCCTGGTGACCACCACTGTGACAGAACAAATGACTGGTTCCTCCAGGTGACCACCACTGTGTCAGGACAAATGACTGCTGCCTCCTCGTGACCACCGCTGTTTCAGAACAAATGACTACTGCCTCCTGGTGACCACCACTGTGTCAGAACAAATGACTGCTGCCTCCTGGTGACCACCGCTGTGTCAGGACAAATGACTGCTGCCTCCTCGTGACCACCGCTGTGTAAGAACAAATGACTATTGCCTCCTGCTGACCTCCACTGTGTCAGAACAAATGACTGCTGCCTCCTGGTGACCACCACTGTGACAGAACAAATGACTGGTGCCTCCTGGTGACTACCACTGTGTCATGACAAATGACTGCTGCCTCCTCGTGACCACCGCTGTGTCAGAACAAATGACTACTGCCTCCTGGTGACCACCACTGTGTCAGAACAAATGACTGCTGCCTCCTAGTGACCACCACTGTGTCAGAACAAATGACTGCTGCCTCCTGATGACCACCGCTGTGTCAGGACAAATGACTGCTGCCTCCTCGTGACCACCGCTGTGTCAGAACAAATGACTGCTGCCTCCTCATGACCACCGCTGAGTCAGAACAAATGACTGCTGCCTCCTCGTGACCACCGCTGTGTCAGAACAAATGACTGCTGCCTCCTGTTGACCACCACTGGCCGTCAGAACATAAGACTGCTTCCTCCTGGTGACCACCACTTTGTGGGACAAATGATTGCTGCCTCCTGGTGACCACCACTGTTTCAGAACAAATGACTGCTGCCTCCTGGGGACCACCGCTGTGTCAGGACAAATAACTGCTGCATCCTCGTGACCACCGCTGTGTCAGAAAAAATGACTGCTGCCTCCTGGTGACCACCACTGTGTCAGAACATAAGACTGCTTCCTGCTGGTGACCACCACTTTGTCAGAACAAATGACTGCTGCCACCTGGTGACCACCACTGTTTCAGAACAAATGACTGCTGCCTCTTGGTGACCACCACTGTGTCAGGACAAATAACTGCTGCCTCCTGGTGACCACCCTGTGTCAGGACAAATGATGCTGCTGCCTCCTGGTGACCCTGCTGTGTCGTATTAATGACTGCTGCCTCTGGTGACCACCGCTTTGTCAGGACAAATGACTGCTGCCTCCTGTGATCTGCTGTCCCAGGACAAATGACTGCACTGCCTCTTGGTGACCGCCACTGTGTCATGACCAATGACCTGCTGCCTCCTGGTGACCACCGCTGTCCAGGACAAATGTTCTGCTGCCTCTTGGTGACCACCACTGGCATATCAGGACAAATGAGCTGCTGCCTCCCTGGTGACCACCGCTGTATCAGGACAAATGACTGCTGCCTCCTGAGCCACCTCTTTGTCAGAACATATGACTGCTGCCCCCTGGGTACCACCACTGTGTCAGGATCAATGACTGCTGCCTCCTGGTGACCACCGCTGTATCAGGACAAATGACTGCTGCCTCCTGGTGACCACCGCTTTGTCAGAACATATGACTACTGCCTCCTGGGTACCACCACTGTGTCAGGACAAATGACTGCTGCCACCTGGTGACCACCGCTGTGTCACAACATATAACTGCGGCCTCCTGGTGACCACCACTGTATCAGGACAAAGGATTGCTGCCTCCTGGTGACCACTGCTGTGTCAGGACAAATGACTGCTGCCTCCTGGTGACCACCACTGTATCAGGACAAAGGACTGCTGCCTCCTGGTGACAACAGCTGTGTCAGGACAAATGACTGCTACCTCCTGGTGACCACTGCTGTCAGGACAAATGAGTGCTGCCTCTTGGTGACCACCACTGTGTCAGGACAAATGACTGCTGCCTCTTGGTGACCACCACTGTGTCAGGACAAATGACTGCTGCCTCTTGGTGACCACCACTGTCTCAGGACAAATGATTGCTGCCTCCTCGTGACCACCACTCTGTCAGGACAAATGAATGCTGCCACCTGGTGACCACCGCTGTGTCAGAACAAATGACTACTGCCTCCTGGTGACCACCACTGTGTCAGAACAAATGACTACTGCCTCCTGGTGACCACCGCTGTATCAGAACAAATGACTGGTGCCTCCTGGTGACCACCGCTGTATCAGAACATATGACTGCTGCCCTCTGGTGACCAGCGCTGTATCAGAACAAATGACTGGTGCATCCTGGTGACCACCGCTGTGTCAGAACAAATGACTGCTGCCTCGTGGTGACCATCGCTGTATCAGAACAAATGACTGCTGCCTCCTGGTGACCGCCGCTGTGTCAGTACGTGTGACTGCTGCCTCCTGGCGACTACCACTGTATCAGAACAAATGACTGCTGCCTCCTCGTGACCAACGCTGTCAGAGACACCCTTGGCTGCCTCCTGGTGACCACCACTGTGTCAGGACAAATGAATACTGCCGCCTGGTGACCACCGCTGTGTCAGAACAAATGACTACTGCCTCCTGGTGACCACCGCTGTGTCAGAACAAATGACTGGTGCCTTCTGGTGACCAGCGCTGTATCAGAACAAATGACTGCTGCCTCCTGGTGACCACCGCTGTGTCAGAACAAATGACTGCTGCCTCCTGGTGACCACCGCTGTATCAGAACAAATGACTGCTGCCTCCTGGTGACCGCCGCTGTATCAGAACAAATGACTGGTGCCTCCTGGTGACCACCGCTGTGTCAGAACATATGACGGCTGCTTCCTGGTGACCACCACTGTGTCATTACCAATGACTGCTGCCTCCTCGTGACCACCACTGTGTCAGAACAAATGACTGCTGCCTCCTGGTGACCACCACTGTTTCAGGGCAAATGACTGCTGTCTCCTGGTGACCGCCGCTGTATGAGAACAAATGACTGCTGCCTCCTGGTGACCACGGCTGTATCAGAACAAATGACTAGTGCCTACTGGTGACCACCGCTGTGTCAGAACATTTGACGGCTGCTTCCTGGTGACCACCACTGTGTCATGACCAATGACTGCTGCCTCCTCGTGACCACCACTGTGTCAGAACAAATGACTGCTGCCTCCTCGTGACCACAGCTGTGTCAGAACAAATGACTGCTGCCTCCTGGTGACCACCACTGTGTTAGGACAAATGACTACTGCCTCCTGGTGACCACCACTGTGTTAGAACAAATGACTGCTGCCTCCTCGTTACCACTGCTGTGTCAAAACAAATGACTGCTGCCTCCTAGTGACCACCACTGTGTCAGGACAAATGACTGTCTCCTCCTGGTGACCACCACCGTGTCAGGACAAATGACTGCTACCTTCTGGTGACCACCGTTGTGTCAGTACAAATGACTGATGCCTCCTGGTGACCACCGCTGTGTCAGGACAAATGACTGCTGCCTCCTGGTGACCACCGCTGTGTCAGGACAAATGACTGCTGCCTCCTGGTGACCACCGCTGTGTCAGAACAAATGACTGCTGCCTCCTGGTAACCACCGCGGTGTCAGAACAAATGACTGCTGCCTCTTGGTAACCACTGCGGTGTCAGAACAAATGACTGCTGCCTCCTGCTGACCACCACTGTATCATGACAAAGGACTGCTGCCTCCTGGTCACCATCGCTGTGTCAGACCAAATGACTGCTGCCTCCTGGTGACCACCACTGTGTTAGGACAAATGAATGCTGCTTCCTGGTGACCACCGCTGTATCAGGACAAAGGACTTCTGCCTCCTAGTGACCACCGCTGTATCAGGACAAATGACTGCTGCCTCCTGGTGACCACCGCTGTGTCAGAATGTATGATTGCTGCCTCCTGGCGACTACCACTATATCAGGACAAAGGAGCGCTGTCTCCTGCTGACCACAGCTGTGTCAGGACAAATGACTGCTACTCCTGGTGACCACCCCTGTCAGGACAAATATCTGCTGCCTCTTGGTGACCACCACTGTCAGGACAAATGACTGCTGCCTCTTGGTGACCACCACTGTGTCAGGACAAATGACTGCTGCCTCTTGGTGACCAACACTGTGTCAGGTACAAATGACTGCTGCCTCTTGGTGACCACCACTGTGTCAGGACAAATTACTGCTGCCTCCTGGTGACCACCACTGTGTCGTGACCAGCCAGCTGCTGCCTCCTGGTGACCACCTCTTTGTCAGGAAGTGGCTGCTGCCTCCTGGTGACCACCGATATCCAGAACAAATGACTGCTGCCTCTTGGTGAATTTTGGCCATCAAAGTCATGATTCAATGACTGCTGCCTCCTGTGACCACCACAGGGGTCAGGGACAAACAGACTGCTGCCTCCTGGTGACCACCGCTGTGTCAGAATGTATGATTGCTGCCTCCTGGCGACTACCACTATATCAGGACAAAGGAGCGCTGTCTCCTGCTGACGACAGCTGTGTCAGGACAAATGACTGCTACTCCTGGTGACCACCGCTGTCAGGACAAATATCTGCTGCCTCTTGGTGACCACCACTGTCAGGACAAATGACTGCTGCCTCTTGGTGACCACCACTGTGTCAGGACAAATGACTGCTGCCTCTTGGTGACCACCACTGTGTCAGGTACAAATGACTGCTGCCTCTTGGTGACCACCACTGTGTCAGGACAAATGACTGCTGCCTCCTGGTGACCACCACAGTGTAAGGACAATTGACTGCTGCCTCCTGGTGACCACCACTGTGTTGTGACCAATGACTGCTGCCTCCTGGTGACCACCTCTTTGTCAGGACAAATGACTGCTGCCTCCTGGTGACCACCGATATCAGGACAAATGACTGCTGCCTCTTGGTGACCGCCACTGTGTCATGACCAATGACTGCTGCCTCCTGGTGACCACCGCTGTGTCAGGACAACTACTGCCTCCTCATGTGAGCCACCGCTGTGTCAGAACAAAATGACTACTGCCTCTGGTGACCACCACTCTGTCAGAACAAATGACTGCTGCCTCTGGTGACCACCAGTCTATCAAACAAATGACACTCCTATGGTGACCACCACTGTGTCCAGGACAAATGACTGCTGCCTCCTCGTGACCACCGAGATATCCAGAACAAATGACTACTGCCTCCTGAGGTATACCACTGTGTCAGAACAAATGACTGCTGCCTCCTGGTGACCACCACCTGTGTCAGAACAAATGACTGCCGCCTCCTGGTGACCACCGCTGTGTCAAAACAAATGACTACTGCCTCCTGGGGACCACCACTGTGTCAGAACAAATGACTGCTGCCTCCTGGTGACCACCACTGTGTCAGAACAAATGACTGCTTCCTCCTTGTGACCACCGCTGTGTCAGAACAAATGACTGCTGCCTCCTGGTGACCACCACTGTGTCAGAACAAATGACTGCTGCCT
Source organism: Homarus americanus (assembly GCF_018991925.1). NCBI lineage: Eukaryota > Metazoa > Arthropoda > Malacostraca > Decapoda > Nephropidae > Homarus > Homarus americanus. Next base: position 2,595 of record NW_024728530.1, on the reverse strand, counting down.
CCTCGTGACCACCACTGTGTCAGAACAAATGACTGCTGCCTCCTAGTGACCACCACTGTGTCAGGACAAATGACTGCTACCTGCTGGTGACCACCGCTGTGACATAATAAATGACTGCTACGTCCTGGTGACCACCGCTGTGTCAGTACAAATGACTTCTGCCTCCTGGTGACCACCACTGTATCAGAACAAATGACTGCTGCCTCCTTGTAACCACCACTGTGTCAGAACAAATGACTACTGCCTCCTGGTGACCACCACTGTGTGAGAACAAATGACTGCTGCCTCCTCGTGAACACCACTGTGTCAGAACAAATGACTGTTGCCTCCTGGGGACTACCACTATATCAGGACAAAGGACTGCTGCCTCCTGCTGACCACAGCTGTGTCAGGACAAATGACTGCTCCTCCTGGTGACCACTGCTGTCAGGACAGATAACTGCTGCCTCTTGGTGACCACCACTGTCAGGACAAATGACTGCTGCCTCTTGGTGGCCACCACTGTGTCAGGACAAATGACTGCTGCCTCTTGGTGACCCCCACTGTGTCAGGTAGAAATGACTGCTGCCTCTTGGTGACCACCACTGTGTCAGGACAAATGACTGCTGCCTCATGGTGACCACCACTGTGTCAGGACAAATGACTGCTGCCTCCTGGTGACCACCACTGTGTCGTAAACAATGACTGCTGCCTCCCTGGTGACCACCTCTTTATGGGACAAATGACTGGTGCCTCCTGGTAACCACTGCTGTATCAGAACATATGACTGCTGCCCTCTGGTGACCAGAGCTGTATCAGAACAAATGACTGGTCCCTCCTGGTGACCACCGCTGTGTCAGAACAAATGACTGCTGCCTCCTGGTGACCACCGCTGTGTCATGACAAATGCCTGCTGCCTCCTGGTGACCACCGCTATGTCAGAACAAATGACTGCTGCCTCCTGGTGACCTCCGCTGTATCAGGACAAAGGACTGCTTCCTCCTTGTGACCACCGCTGTATCAGGACAAATGACTGCTGCCTCCTGGTGACCACAGCTGTGTCACAACATATGACGGCTTTCTCCTGGTGACCACCACTATATCAGGACAAAGGACTGCTGCCTCCTGGTGACCACCGCTGTGTCAGGACAAATGACTGCTGCCTCCTCGTGACCACCGCTGTGTCAAAACAAATGACTGCTGCCTCCTGGGGACCACCACTGTGTCAGAACAAATGACTGCTGCCTCTTGGTGACCACCAATGTGACAGAACATATGACTGCTTCCTCCTGGTGACCACCATTTTGTCAGGATAAATGATTGCTGCCTCCTGGTGACCACCACTGTGTCAGAACAAATGACTGCTGCCTCATGGTGACCACCGCTGTGTCAGGACAAATGACTGCTGCCTCCTCGTGACCACCGCTGTGTCAGAACAAATGACTGCTGCCTCCTCGTGACCACCGCTGTGTCAGAACAAATGACTGCTGCCTCCTGGTGACCACCACTGTTTCAGGGAAAATGACTGCTGCCTCCTGGTGACCACCGCTGTATCAGAACAAATGACTGCTGCCTCCTGGTGACCGCCGCTGTATCAGAACAAATGACTGCTGCCTCCTGGTGACCACCGCTGTATCAGAACAAATGACTGGTGCCTCCTGGTGACCACCGCTGTGTCAGAACATTTGACGGCTGCTTCCTGGTGACCACCACTGTGTCATGACCAATGACTGTTGCCTCCTCGTGACCACCACTGTGTCAGAACAAATGACTGCTGCCTCCTCGTGACCACCGCTGTGTCAGAACAAATGACTGCTGCCTCCTGGTGACCACCACTGTGTTAGAACAAATGACTGCTGGCTCCTGGTGACCACCACTGTGTCAGAACAAATGACTGTTGGCTCCTGGTGACCACCACTCTATCAGAACAAATGACTGCTGCCTCCTGGTGACCACCACTATATCAGGACAAAGGACTGCTGCCTCCTGGTGACCACACCTGTGTCAGGACAAATGACTGCTCCTGCTGGTGACCCACCACTGTGTGGACAAATGACTGCCGCCTCCTGGTGACCACCGCTGTGTCAGTACAAATGACTGATGCCTCCTGGGGACCACCGCTGTGTTAGGACAATTGACTGCTGCCTCCTGGTGACCACCGCTGTGTCAGAACAAATGACTGCTGCCTCCTGGTAACCTTAGCGGTGTCAGAACATATGACTACTGCCTCCTGGTGACCACCACTGTATGAGGACAAAGGATTGCTGCCTCCTGGTCACCATCGCTGTGTCAGACCAAATGACTGCTGCCTCCTGGTAACCACCACTGCATCAGAACAAATGACTACTGCCTCCTGGTGACCACCACTGTGTCAGAACAAATGACTGCTGCCTCCTGGTGACCACCACTGTGTCAGAACAAATGACTGCTGCCTCCTGGTGACCACCGCTCTATCAGAACAAATGACTGCTGCCTTCTCGTGACCACCGCTGTGTCAGAACAAATGACTGGTGCCTCCTGGTGACCACCGCTGTGTCAGAACAAATGACTGCTGTCTCTTGGTGACCACCGCTGTATCAGAACAAATAACTGCTGCCTCCTGGTGACCAACGCTGT
>NW_024728529.1:0-14693 GCF_018991925.1 Homarus americanus | reverse complement strand
GTGACGGGCGTAGGTCATCTTGACAGAAGAGGGCAACGCCCCCTCCGCGTCTATGTGAACGAAGGTGATGAAAGAGCTGATATCCCTCAATATGACACGTTTCAGGCACAATTTGCCAAGCCTCACATATGGCAACGATGCTCGCGGCGGCTGACCTGACTGTAGTTGCCAGCTCGTCGAACTTGTTAGCTAGGGAAGTGACGTTGGATAGCAGTAGAGACGGGAGATCATACCATATCCGTGGAACTTCAGTGTAGTGGTACGGTCTGTCAGGGGTGGGTTTCTCCGGTTTCCTAGTGGAGGTTACGGTCCTAATGGGCTTATGTGTATGACAGCCTTGTCTACGGCTACGCGCGTGGAATATGTTCAGTGACTTGAGTCGCGCGATAACACTGCCATCAGGATAACCGTTCCCACGCTTTAGATGGTACAGAGTGCGTCGGGAGTAAGTGATTGGTGGCCATCTGTTGTGGGCGGACGGAAGTGTTTGTCACTGAAGGCACTTTGAGGGCCACTGACACTGGTAGACATCTGTTAATATTTGTCAGTCGTAAAGACCGTGGGTCTTTGTCCCTGGTGCTTGGGGTCGCCGACACAGTTTTCACGATATATGTAAACACCGCGGTGGTCCTTGTCACTGGCACTTTAAAGGTGACCGATAAAGTGCCCACTGTCTGACTATTCCTTGGGGTGCACTATCGGAGCACTGTATGATAATCACTTATTGCACTGGAGGCTTGAATGTTTTGCTGAGAAAGTCCCGGTCAGGTTAGGTCGGGTCCAGTCACACTCAGTGTTACACTGCTGTGCTTTTGGTCTTTTCCTTAAGTGCACTGTTTGTGTGCGAGTCTGTTGGTTTATTAGTCCGTCCGTGGGTCTGTTGGTAAATTAGTGCGTCCGTGGGTCTGTTGGTATATTAGTCCGTCCGTGGGTCTGTTGGTTTATTATTCCGTCCGTGGGTCTGTTGGTTTATTAGTCCGTCCGTGAGTCTGTTGGTTTATTAGTCCGTCCGTGAGTCTGTTGGTTTATTAGTCCGTCTGTGAGTCTATTGATTTGTTAGTCCGTCCGTGAGTCTGTTGGTTTATTATTCCGTCCGTGGGTCTGTTGGTTTATTAGTCCGTCTGCGTATTCGCTGGTTTATTAGTCCGTCCGTGAGTCTGTTGGTTTATTAGTCCGTCCGTGAGTTCGTTGGCTTATTAGTCCGTCTGTGGGTCTGTTGGTTTATTAGGCCGTCCGTGCATTCTGTTGGCTTATTAGTCCGTCCGTTAGTCTGTTGGTTTATTAGTCCGTCCGTGAGTCTGTTGGGTTTATTAGTCCGTCCGTGTCTGTTGGTATATTAGTCCGTCCGTGGGTCTGTTGCTTTATTAGTCCGTCCGTGGGTCTGTTGGTTTATTAGTCCGTCCGTGGGTCTGTTGATTTATTAGGCCGTCCGTGATTCTGTTGGTTTATTAGTCCGTCCGTGAGTCTGTTGGTTTATTAGTCCGTCCGTGAGTCTGTTGGTTTATTAGTCCGTCCGTGTGTCTGTTGGTTTATTAGTCCGTCCGTGGGTCTATTGGTTGATCAGTCCGTTCCTGTCTATATTAGTTTATCAGTCTGTCCGTGTATCTGTCTGTGTTTCCTATCAGATCGTCTGTTCGTCTGTCGATGTATCAGTCCGTCCGTTTGTCTCTCCGTGTATTAGTCCGTCCGTGTGTCTGTCCGTGTATCAATCCGTCCATAGTATGCTGTCAAAACGAGGACTCAAACAGTCGTAATATTCTAACTGTGATCTTTGTAGGTGAATGTGTGTCTCAACAAAACCACTGAAGAAGTGGATAATCAGGCTATTCCATCGGTTCTTCTTGAGAGTTTTGGAACTGTTGTGGCCCGACGGGGAGATTAGTGGTCTCCTCCTCCGCTATTTCTTGTTCCGCCTTCCTTGCTCTTTATTTGTTGTTGCTGTCGTTGTTGTTCTCCTTTAATCTCTTTCTTTCTTTCTTTCTTTCTTTCTTTCTTTCTATAAAATTATACACACATAATTTTTCCCCGGCAAAGACCACTGCACTGCACTTTTGCGGAAGGCTTATGACAGCAACGTAAGAGTTGAATTAAAACTTGAGTTATCCTACAAAAGAAACTTTAATCTCCTTTGGAAGGAAATTGAACATATCGTTTTAAATGTTCCCGCCGGACAATATGCTCCCTGCCAGCCAATTTTCCCGAGGCACGGTAAATGTGGCCGCCAAACCCGGTGCGCGCGCAATTTACTGAATTATGTCGAGTTTCTAATATACTAGCTAGATAATAACTTAATTACTTTTATCACTTATTTCTTTATTTATTTCTTTATTTATTTATTTACGGGCATATTTATGTGCGAATATACTTATTTACTTATACTGCTTGCTACTCACGCACTCACTTAAGCACTTAATTGTTTATGTACAACTCTACGAGATAATTATAATCAGTGATACAAGATTTTTTAAGAAGTGATTAAGTTACCTCTAGAGTCCTCAGGGGGTGACTGCCTCACTAGGTTACGTCTACACTTGAGTGCTTGGATGAGTGATATAACAAGGCATATTTTTTATAAAAGATAATCATTACAGTACAGTAGACTGAAAATGTAAATAAACTTTCTAAAAACTATCCTCGTGTTTTTATAGATAGTACTTAACGTGTAGTTTATGTATACATTATAAGTTCAATAATGGTGTGTTAAGAAAGTGCTTCCTCACCATCAGATGCGGTGGATGTCGCGGAGAAAATACAGGTATTGCATAAGGAAAATAAATTGCAGTTTGTCACAGTATCTCACTTGCTCTTGTAAACTTATTAAGAGTAATGTTGAAATGTACGAGAAACAATTAATTACCTATAAATATTATTTTTTCCTTCAGCTAATAGCGATATTTTTTGTGTTTTGCAGGTACGGTGTTTGGCCAGAGACAGCAACAGGTAATGGTTCTAAAGTAAGGGTTATGTGTCTTTGCCTGAGGTAGTGGAGGATATACCAGGGTGCGGGTTGTAAGAACCAAGGGCCTGCCTAGCCAGGTGGTCGCCAGGAGAGGGTGTTCATAGGTCATGGTGCAGGGTGTGATAAAGAGTCCCGGGAACCACATACTGTACGTGGTTATATTCCAGGCAGTTGTTGTGTGTGACAACTAAAGTATGTGTCTCTGCCATCAGTAATTCTCTTATGTTTGGAACAACTTTGTATTTTTTCGATAGAAAATGAAGTAGTAAACAGTGATAGGATAAAGAGAGGATGATACGTAAAACAAACTATGACCGTCTTGTAGAATATAGAAACAGCGGGAAGTTCGGTTGTGTAGAGTTAAATAAAATAACAGAATTTTTTTCATTTGTTGTATATAAGACAGTTAGGCTTACCGAGACTATAAATTGTATAAAATTCCATTTCCCTGGCAAAGAAAATTATCTTCCTCGTGGGGTTTACGCAAGAGATAAAGGAGAAAAAATAAGACTACTGTCAGTTTGTTTATCATTCACTAACTCATGTTGAATGAATACTTTACATTAATCATAGAAACAAATGTAACTTATATGAAGTTATCATGGAAAAGTAATAATTGTTTTTAGATTAATATAACTCGCACAGTAAGAACCCGTCGATCTACCCCCCAACCCCCCAGGCCACGACTGGTGACCCAAGACGACATAGAAGTCACAATTCCTCTACATCAGGAGGAAAAAATATTGCTTATTGGCCTCGTCTGAGAGCCCCAGATCAGGCAGCTTTGTGCCAGAGATGGAGACCATAGTTCAGTTCGTTCTCGTGGCGTCGCGTTCACAACTCTGACACACGAACGTGCAGAGGAACATATGACCAAACAGAGCAACAGATGGACTCATTGAGGGGTGCATGGACGGGCAGACATACAGAGGAATGGAGTGACGGACATACACAGGGAGGAACAAGATGAACGTACAGACAGACGGACACAACACTCCTAGGACCCTTCAGCTAAGCGGGGGCCGGGAGACAATAAACATGTAAACAACAGTACATATCGCCTTCATAGCTCAACAGTCAGATGCTGGACCCCTAAAAACCTCCCTTCCGTAAGAGTAGTTTTAGTTTTATTACATCTCGTAGAGTTCTCTGTGTATCTCTTAAACGACTGAGAAATCTGGATTGTAGGATGGGGGAGGAGGGGTGGAGGGACTGGGGAGGAGGGGCCTGGGAGGAGGGTCAGGGGGAGGGGCCCCGGAGGAGGGGTTATTGCCAGTCCCCAGTGTAAGGGCAACGAGAAAACTTTTATTGTGAGGCGGAACTTGTTCCTGCGTCGGGGATCCTACATGATGAGTGTACTGGGTTTTGGAAATGATGTCTTTGGGGGTTTAGAAGGAGAGAGAGTATATCACACACACACGTACTTAGTCAACAATACACAGACAACCAAACAGATTAATGATAGAAAACAAGACAGACAGACACAGGACCACCATAAGGGGAGCGACAAGTACCGTGGTTAGGCTGAGGTGCTTCTTGGCTGCCGGAAGTGGTGGACATCAGTGTCAGCTCCCGGACTAATGGTGACTTGTATCCGAGGGAGGGGAAGTGGCAGCAGAAGTATGTCCTGAGGAAGTCGCAGCAGAATTATGTCCAAAGGAAGTAATAGCGGAAGTAGGTCCTGAAGAAGGGGAAGTGGCAGCAGAAGTATGTCCAAAGGAAGTGTTACGAACCACGCCATCAATTGTCATGATCTACCTACCCAGCACTACGAACCACGCCATCTATTGTCATGATCTACCTACCCAGCACCACGAGCAACGCCATCTAGGGACGAAACCCGAGTATGACTCGTCTTAGTTACCACTCCGGGGTTTCCCTTCTCCATATCCTGGTTGTTGCGTCACCTCCTCCAAGTCTTCCTCATCAGCTCCAGTTCGAGGAGAGTTCAGTTCACTCTGGGAAGTGACCACACTAGGATCACCTATCCTGGAAACCTACGGCACAGTGACTACCTACCATCTTCTTCAATACTCAGCCTTACTCGTCAGCCATCTCAGCACTGCACTTGAGTATTTTGTAATCTTATATTGCCTCCCACCTCCACTTGCTTCTGTTTGTTGTATGTTGTATAAATATGTATATACTGTTAAGCCAATGTTGCGTATGTTTAGGTTAAGTATGGTTAAGGATAAATTATAGAAAGCTGAATATTTTGTTAAGGAATTTATGGTACTTTATTATACACAACAAAAACTCGCATCCCCTCCCCACAACTCAGTTAAACTTCAACAAACAAAGGCTGTACATTGAGGCAGAAGAACCAAGGAAATAAACTTTGGTAATTTATTGTCATCATTAAAGAAATCTGAACTTTTTTATGTTAATGCAGGAGGAAGCACAAGGGACTGTAGGTGTTTGTGCTTGTGGTGATGTGAGTACTGTTTGTGGTAATTTGAGTACTGTTTGGGGCGACTTGAATACTTTTTGTGGTCTTGAGTACTGTTTGTGACGATTTTGAGTACTAATTGTTTGTAGTAAGACAGAGTTGTAAATTACTACCAGACATACGGACACAAGGTATAGCCAGGTGAGAGAGAGAGAGAGAGAGGCGTGAATATTTATTTTTGCCCATACAATTTTTTTCTCTCTCTCTCTCTCTCTCTCTCTCTACTCCCTTTATGTCAGCTTAACTAGATCCCTGTGTTGTGGGTCGACAATAATTCTAAGCTGGCTGGATATTCTTTCCCTCCTCCAGGACAAACAACAAAGTAGGAAAGCTTTATTGAGTTAAGATACAGTATGTTTGTGTAAGCTTAAACAAGATAGAGCGAAATATTTGTACTGAGGACAAATCTTTTACGTAAACCTGAAATAAACAAGAAGAAAATATATACAAGTGGAAGATTTTCTTACATATGAATGATATTAGAGTAATGAGGTATTTTTTTCTATTGTTAAAACTGAATGAAATTGTTGAGACTTAAGAAATTATTTGGGAATGTGAATCTAGACACGTATGGTATGATGAAATTTAAAATCCAGTGAGAAATTCTTAGCTCGTGAAGAAATTTGGAAAATCTGTCGAAGGAAATATTGTTAATGAAGCAAATAAAAAAAATAAATAAATAAAAAAATCCATTGGGAAAGTCCTCACATAATGAAGACAAAATAAAACTCAAAACGAAGAAAGAAAATCCCTTCACAATTCGAACCAAATCCAGCACCTAAATCCCCTAAATCCCACAAAACCCCATAAAACCCCCATAAATCCCTCCAAATCCCCTCCCCCAAATCCCACAACACATCAACATCTCCAGTTAACCCCAAATCACCAACTACACAATCCATCACAATCTTCCTCGTAATCATCTTAAACCGTAAAAAAAAACAAATGATAGAAGATCTTACTTAATACTTTAAACTAAAACATAACCAAATTTACTCGTGGTAACTGGGTAATGTAGGAAATTACTTAGGGATTAGCCGAGGGATGGTTGAGAGAAGGAGGTGGTAGTGGTAGTATTTGGTTGAGGTGGTGGTAGTCTTTGGGAGAGGGAAGGTGGTGGTGGTGGTAGTAGTAGTGGTAGTAATCCCGTGGTCTTATTCCTCAAGTCTTTAACTGGATACATAATTAGGTACTAAGACTGTCCTTGGACGTCACATACACACACACACACACAAACACACGTACAAGGAGAGAGAGAGAGAGAGAGAGATAGAGAGAGAGAGAGAGAGAGAGAGAGAGATGCATCACCCATCACCAACCATCCCGGGACCCAGGCTATAAAACTCTACGGTCCCAGGCTGCCACGTTTCACTTACTCTGCCTGCCCGCCCTCCACTCACATATACCCAACACCTATTGGTAAAGTAATGACCAAGGAACACTCTACAATATAATTTTATTCTCCATATATAAAGCTAATTATTACTCTAACTAATTATAGGAATTAATGATCGTATTTAAAATATTTTAGGCTTTTTAACATGGTCTCTGATGTCGGTGTAATTCTTCAACATGGGATCTTGTTATGTTTACACTAAGAGAAGCGTATGTTTGTATGTTCTTAATTTGTGTTTATGTTTCAATTTTAATTAACAATATAATTTTAAAATGATGATTGCTTGATAATTAATAGGAATGTATGAGTTAATTATTGTTGATTAGGATAGAGTTAAATGAGGAGTTAAATTAAATAGTAAAAATAAAAGAATTATGTACTGTATATAATAATTTGTAAGTTTATAGAAATAAGTTAGACATAATAAGAGCTTAATTATACCTTTAAATGAAGTCTTCTGTCGTTCAAGTACTAAAACAGTACTTGATTGATATAAATATTTAAGAAAAAGACTTAGCTACCCGGAGTTAATTATCGCTTGTTAATGTCATCACAGGGTAGTTACGTCTGATTCATGTCTTGCTTATGAGAGACATTATTCATTTAAAGAGAGCGAGATACTGACTAGAATCTTATCTTTCTTTTATAACCACTTGAGAGATAGTTTCATTCTCTTTGTCAATATTATCTCCAAGAATTGTACGTTTATTTTACCATTAACTAGGAATAATGACAACGATTCCTTTTATGTGTTTTTTTTTCTATTCGTTATTAACCCCATTAACCATTCATAAAGGTAACACAGGTAGATATATATTCTCACCTGTCTAATTAAGGTGTAGCTTGTGTTCATTGACCTCTTAGAATCCACCTTTGTGTCGTTATTAAGAGAATCAGTTATATACTTTCTCACATCTTCAGGTAGAGATGCAAATTAGGGCATTAACAAGTTAGGACATTATTTATTTACCATAATCAACAGATAGGAGTCGATCTCATTAACTTACCTGTGTGGATGTTGGTCTTAATTAACCTTGACCTAATTATAATGAGGTGAATAATGGATTCTTGAGGTCAGGTCATCTTGGTACTGAGTACATGAGAGGGGTAAAGTATATGTATGTATGTATGTATGTATGTATGTATGTATGTATGTATAAGGACACACACAATAAAAACAATAGACTCGAATTTCCTACTTTTATTATTGATCATTTTTAACAACATTTATTGCTTCTCTGGTCACCTGTTATCACTAAGATCAAAGCTTGTATGATACACGTTAATAACCCGCTGTATACAAGACCAAAACAGGCGGGGGGGGGGGGGAGATATATTCCACAAAACGTAAACAGATTAAAAATTTGTTCTAAAATAACCTTACAGTGTGATAGGATACGGTATTGGTGCGTTATTTAGTGTTAATTATGAAGAAATAAATATTTAACTTTATTTACATCGTTTATTAAGAGATTATAACTGAAGGAAAAATAATTATTCGAAGGTTTCTAAAAAAAGGGGATTATTTTTTTTAAAGAATAAATTTACATTGATGAAATTTTTATATTCTAAAGTATATATTTATATATATAGGATTAGATGTGTGTTTTGATTTTCAGTTTTTGTTTTTTTTTGTTTTTCTTTTGGATCTTCATTTTGTTTTTCTTCTTGTTTTTCATCATCATCATCACCATCATCATCATCATCATCATCATCTCTATCACCATTTATTCACATCTGTTTACAAACTAGTTGACTCAGCAGTGAAAAACAGTGATGCTGTCAGTTCAATATTGAGGTGACATGACTTTCTGAGAGAGAGAGAGAGAGAGAGAGAAAGAGAGAGAGAGAGAGAGAGAGAGAGAGAGAGAGAGAGAGAGAGAGAGAGAGAGAGAGAGAGACGCAGTAATCAGCCCTGGACAGATAAATACTCATTCGAAACTTCTAGAAATTTAATTCTTAAGGCGAGATAAAGCAAAATTTTTCAGAAACAAATCCCAGAAAGCTATTAGATTATGATTTCACGAAGGTTCAAACTGTCTAAAGTGTGTACGAATTTGACGACGGCTCAGTACTCAGTCAGGCTGCGTCTGAGGAGGGAGAAGGTGTAAATAAAGAAGCTTTGGAGGTTATAGTACGAGAACAACAAAATTATAATAGAAAAAAAAAGTACTTGAAAGTTTGTTGAAGCTTCTTAGTGAAATTGTTAAATGTTTGATTGTAAAGATTAGTTCAAGAATAGGAAGATAGTTAAAAAAGGTGCGTTGGGTGTGTCGACCAAGAAGGATATGTATTAAGGTGTGTTGGGTGTGTCGACCAAGAAGGATATGTATTAAGGTGTGTTGGGTGTGTCGACCAAGAAGGATATGTATTAAGGTGTGTTGGGTGTGTCGACCAAGAAGGATATGTATTAAGGTGTGTTGGGTGTGTCGACCAAGAAGGATATGTATTAAGGTGTGTTGGGTGTGTCGACCAAGAAGGATATGTATTAAGGTGTGTTGGGTGTGTCGACCAAGAAGGATATGTATTAAGGTGTGTTGGGGGCCTTTGTTATAACTAAGTAATACCCAGGATCAATATATACTTCACAATAGGTTCGAAACCGCCAAGTAATAGGGAGAACCGATCAATTATACTTCATAAGGAACCTATTCCGATCCTATTTCGCCGAGAGAGAGAGAGAGAGAGAGAGAGAGAGAGAGAGAGAGAGATTGATACAGGTGTCCTTCAAGAGAGATCCCACTAGCACGCTCCTTTTCTTTCCTATTTCTCCTTTCCTCCTTCTCCTCATCTTCTTCTAGCTTATTCTGCTCTTCTACCTGATTTTCCCTCCTGTTTCTATTCCTCTTTTTCTTCTTCCTTCCTCCCCTTTTCCTCCTACTGTTTCTTCTTCTTCCTCTTTTTCTTCTTTTTCTTCTTCCTTCGTTTCTTCCTCTTCCTCCTCCTCCTGTTCCTCCGTTTTTTCTCCTACTGTTACTTCTTCTTCTTCTCCTCTTCCTCTTCCTCCTACTTGCCCTCTTCCTTCCCTTCCTTCCCCCCTTCTCTTCCTCCTCCTCTTCCTCTTTCTTCCTCTCTTTTCCAAGGCATATCCTCCTCATTTTCATCTTCCTTCGTCTCCTTCTCCTCATCCTCCTCCTCTCTAAAGTTGAAGACCGAGTTCCTCATCTCCTTCATCCTTCCATCCTTTTAAAGTGATGGAGTAAAGGGGAAAAAAAGTCGTCGCTTCTCTAAACTTTACTTTCCAAGCGTTATGGTTAACGATGTGAAGTTTCCCTTATTCCCTCCTTCACCCTAGCGTCATGGACCAAAACACCCTCAGTTGGAATTCCTTCTTCACCCTATCGTGAGGCACCAGGTTTAATACCTCCTTCACCCTAGTGTAATGGAACACAGCATCCTCACTCACTCCTTCGCCCTAGCGTGATGGAACAACCTCACTCTCTACTTCACCCCAGCACAACACAACACAACACAACACAACAACACAACAACACAACAACACAACATAGAGAGTCTCCACCCAAAAATTATGAACATATGCCTTGTGTTAGGTACGTGTGAGGCAACAAGACAAGCCACATACGGATAAAAATAAAAAATCTTTCAGTTTTAGAGGAGGAAGATATCTCTCTTGTCCCAAGCTGGGTAGGAGCCAAAACAAGGAGAAGCTATTCGTCCCAGGGTGACCAGCTGCAAGGTGAGAGGGTAAATTCTGCCTGTTGTGCATAGAAGTATACTGTATTAATGCTGTGTATAGGATCTTGGGAGTATTTAAGCTAAGTGTCTCATTCTATTCCGATTGTAGATATGATGTGATATTCTTCGACGTTCATATAACTTTTTAGAGAATTGATTGATATGTCTGTCTGCCTGTCTGCCTGTCTGTCTGTCTGTCTGTCTGTCTGTCTGGGGAACTATCTCGCCACCAGCCAAACTCTAAATTATTTCTTCATCTCCAACTACAGTAATTTTCTTTTTGCCTTTTGTACATTTTGCAAAAAAGTGAACAAAATCGCTAAAGAAAAAGACTTATCGTGGAAGGAAGGAGTCTGATGGCCAAGAGATGCAAATAATAATCATTGATTCCGGTGCAGACTGAGTTGAATTGCTTTGTTCGATAAATCTCTTCAATAGTTAGGAAAAAAATTGTAAAAATTCAATGTTGAAAAGATGGATTAACCTGACGGCACCAACTCTCTCTCTCTCTCATACCCCTCCCTTCCTTTACCCCACCCCTTCCCTCCCATTGTCCTACCATTCCTCCCCTGTTGGCCCTCCTATTAGAGAAAGAAAACAATATATATTTTTTTGGAAGGGTAACTGTCATAAGAAGTTGTGTTCCTTGTTGATGTGTGTGTGTGTGTGTGGGATGCAGAGAGCAGGAAAGAAGTGAAAGGAAAAGTACGGTTGGAGGGGAAGGAAGAGGTAAAGTGTTAAGAGTGAGACGTGTGGAATAATTGAGAGAGAGAGAGAGAGAGAGAGAGAGAGAGAGAGAGAGAGAGAGAGAGAGAGAGAGAGAGAGAGAGAGTGAGAGAGAGAGAGAGAGAGAGAGACTAAACACACAAAAAAAGAAATGAAAACAAAATAATACAAAAATAAATTGTCATAGTCGAAGGTGCAGTCATCGATATAAAGTACTCGGTCTACTAACTCTGAACTATTGACAGAAAAATACGAGACAAATAAGCCGACAAATTGAGCCATTAAAGGTCTCTCATGAACTTCTGCCGCTACAGTAGGGATAAACACTAGTAATTGATATACTGGTAAAATAAAAACCCCACACACAGACCACCGAACTAAAAGCTTCCGGCGATAAATAAATTAATATATCAGGTAATTTAGATAAAATTTCGATAAAGTGATAATTTATATACATTTTTATATATATTTTTTTAAATTTAAACTTGACTGTAAATAAGAACTATCATATAAATAATCACACTGTAAAATATAAATAAATAACATAATTATTAACTTAATGTTTTTTAACTTTGCCCTAAACTTTACAAGGGAACTTTACCGGGTACAACTGGACGGTCTCCTACGCTACATGACTCTGAACACACGAGAGAACTAAACACACAACTCACGATTCTTCTTCATATGTGTATTGTGTTTTATATATTCATTTATTGTCTTATTCTCTCTATGTTCAAAATATTCACTGGGGGTAAAAATAACAGCACGGATACAACACACTAATAACTAATCCCGTTTTTTTTTAGCACGAAAGAACCATCATGGCCGGCACTGTATACTAAAAATCACCCACTTTCCCCAGATGCAAAGTTAGGTACCAATTCACAGATGGGTGAACTGGGAATCCACTAAGTGCAAGCCAATAATCCTAGGAATATGAAGCGAGAATTGTATCTACTCAGCCACAGCACACCTCTGGTCGGCAATAATCCGCTAAAAAAAGTCTTTTATCTTTACATAGAGGGAACATAATGATGTACAACTCGTGTCAAACGCTGCATTAGGTTACGTCGTATAGTTTAGTACAGTAAAATAAAAAAAAAACCTTGAACAGAGGAGCGACGGTCAGCTGAAAGTGAACCAAGTCGATGTGCCATTGTAGTTTGATGTCCACCCTCACTACGCACGACCAGAATCTACATAATACTCAATAAACAACGACTAGACACGAGGCCTGTTAGAGGGGTTATTCTTTACTCTTAAATCTATCAAAAGCTCGAGATTAGCGTTACGACAATCCTCCCAAATCCTTGTTACTAAAACATTTCTCGGCGAGGATTATCAAAGAACAAATCCTAGCATCGTGTTTTTCCTCGTACCTGGGGGAAAGGACATGTAAAGATGCAGTAGTCTCAGTGAAATGTCGACCTCATGTTCAAATCGTTCCTCTACTTAGGGGTTCTTGTAGTTATCTTTTGCAGGAAGATTAAGCTTATTATCTGTAAGTTCTTCTTTCCAAAATATAAATTATACCATTGTAGAGAGTAGTGTCAGTGATGATGCAACAGTGGCCTAACAAAAGCACCATACAGACAACCCACGGAACAGACCAAAACAATAGTGCCAGTAGTGATGTAACAACAATGGTCTAACAAAAGCACCATACAGACAAGCCACGGAACAGACCAAAACAATAGTGCCAGTAGTGATGTAACAACAATGGTCTAACAAAAGCACCATACAGACAACCCACGGAACAGACCAAAACAATAGTGCCAGTAGTGATGTAACAACAATGGTCTAACAAAAGCACCATACAGACAACCCACGGAACAGACCAAAACAATAGTGCCAGTAGTGATGTAACAACAATGGTCTAACAAAAGCACCATACAGACAAGCCAAGGAACAGACCAAAACAATAGTGCCAGTAGTGATGTAACAACAATGGTCTAACAAAAGCACCATACAGACAAGCCAAGGAACAGACCAAAACAATAGTGCCAGTAGTGATGTAACAACAATGGTCTAACAAAAGCACCCTACAGACAAGCCACGGAACAGACCAAAACAATAGTGCCAGTAGTGATGTAACAACAATGGTCTAACAAAAGCACCCTACAGACAAGCCACGGAACAGAGCAAAACAATAGTGCCAGTAGTGATGTAACAACAATGGTCCAACAAAAGCACCATACAGACAACCCACGGAACAGACCAAAACAATAGTGCCAGTAGTGATGTAACAACAATGGTCTAACAAAAGCACCCTACAGACGACCCACGGAACAGACCAAAACAATAGTGCCAGTAGTGATGTAACAACAATGGTCTAACAAAAGCACCATACAGACAAGCCACGGAACAGACCAAAACAATAGTGCCAGTAGTGATGTAACAACATTGGTCTGACAAAAGCACCATACAGACAAGCCACGGAACAGACCAAAACAATAGTGCCAGTAGTGATGTAACAACAATGGTCTAACAAAAGCACCATACAGACAAACCCACGGAACAGACCAAACAATAGTGCCAGCCAGATAACAAATAATGGCTCCAACAAAGCACCATACAGACAAGCCACGAACAGACCAAAACAACAATAGTGCTGAAGTTGTGATGTAAACAAACAATGGTCTTAACAAAAAGCACCCCTACAGACAAACTCACGGAACAGACCAAAACAATAGTGCCAGTTGTGATGTAAACAACAATGGTCTAACAAAAGCACCCTACAGACAACCCACGAACAGACCAAAAACAATAGTGCCAGTAGTGATGTAACAACAATGGTCTAACAAAAGCACCTGGACAGACAAGCCACGAACAGACCAAAACAAGGGTGCTATAGTGGGATGGAACAAATAATGGTCTAACAAAGCACCACATACAGAGAAGCCACGGAACAGACCAAAACAATAGTGCCAGTAGTGATGTAACAACAATGGTCTAACAAAAGCACCATACAGACAACCCACGGAACAGACCAAAACAATAGTGCCAGTAGTGATGTAACAACAATGGTCTAACAAAAGCACCCTACAGACAAGCCACGGAACAGACCAAAACAATAGTGCCAGTAGTGATGTAACAACAATGGTCTAACAAAAGCACCATACAGACAACCCACGGAACAGACCAAAACAATAGTGCCAGTAATGGTGTAACAACAATGGTCTAACAAAAGCACCCTACAGACAACCCACGGAACAGACCAAAACAATAGTGCCAGTAATGGTGTAACAACAATGGTCTAACAAAAGCACCATACAGACAAGCCAAGGAACAGACCAAAACAATAGTGCCAGTAGTGATGTAACAACAATGGTCTAACAAAAGCACCATACAGACAAGCCAAGGAACAGACCAAAACAATAGTGCCAGTAGTGATGTAACAACAATGGTCTAACAAAAGCACCCTACAGACAAGCCACGGAACAGACCAAAACAATAGTGCCAGTAGT
>NW_024728528.1:0-22178 GCF_018991925.1 Homarus americanus | reverse complement strand
TCTTGTCAGCTTTCTCGATTACATATACCGCCATCTCGAGAAACGAAAAACGTCTGTAGCTGTCGCCTTCATTGATTTCACTAAAGCGTTCGACCTAGTCGACCACAATATAATCATCAACTAAGCTATTGACCTCGGGCTTCGGAGAAGTCTTATTATACCAGGGCTTACAGACTTCCTCAGTGACCGACGCCAAGCTGTACGCTTCCGAGGGGCTGGCTGTCTCCACCTTTCAGTCACTCACCTGTGGCGTCCCCCAAGGCACCAAGATGGGACCACTCTGCTTCCTTATGCTCATCAATGATGCCCTAAGAGAAACCCCTGCTCGCTGGAAATATGTCGACGACTCCACCATTGGGATCAGCGTCAACAATTCTGCTCCAAACTATACCGCCCTTCATGATTTATTGAACAGTCTCCAAAACTGGGCCACCAACAACCATGGTTATGCACATCAACCTCTCCTCCGACATTGTCCCACCTCCTTCCATTACTCTAGGTCCGAACACACTCCAGGTTTTAGATTCCACGAAGCTCCTCGGCGTCACCATAGACAACAAACTAAATTAGAAACCACACGTCAGTGAAGTTATCAAATCCTCCAGTTTCTGTCTCCACCTCCTACGCCGACTCAAGTCCCTCGGTGTTCCTGCACACGAGCTCCTCAGTGTTTACACAACATTCATACTTCCCAAGCTCACCTATGCCTCCTCCACCTGGTCTTCCTCCCTAAATGCCACACAACGTAAACACCTAGAAAAAGTGCAAAAGAGGCCATGCAAGATTATTCTCTCCCCTTCCTACTCCACATATCAAGAAGCGCTCAACACACTGACCTACCCTTTAGACTCTCACTGACCATCACCACGACCTCATCTGCCAATTTGGTAAGAAGCTTCTACACCGGCTCCTACTACCATCTGAGATCCCTAGTCCGAGAATTGCTCTTCGACACCACAACCGCATCCAGCCCATACGTGCACGAACTGATCGCTATAAGAACAGCCCAGTCCCAACCATTGTAAAAATTATCGATAACTTGTAATAAATCAGTGTACTCACTCCCAGTAAACACTACTCCTTGCACTGTCACTATGTTGAAATGAACTGTAGTTTGAGCTTTTCCCCAGCTAGTTATTATATGTCTTATTTGTGTCACGCATGTTACTTGTATATTATTTGTAATTCGTAACCCATTCCCCAAATATGTAACTGTATATTTTCAGCCTTCTGGCTGCCAAGCTCTTTCAATAAACCGTTAATTATTATTATTATTATTATTATTATTTATATGTTGGTCCATACCAACTCACTCCCCTGAACCCTCCTCCCCACCGGACTATCAACAAGTTCTTGCCATAAGGTACTATCTCATTTGGCAAAGGAATGGAACCAGTGATGAATAGTGGTGAACAGTGCTTAACTCAGTGAAAAACAACTCGGCAGTTGAGTCTTACCCAAGCTAGCTAACCAGCTTCACACAGTGAGGTCCCAGGTACCCGGTTATACTTCCCCTGAGACTCCACGATAGAGAGGCCTGGGACCACACCTCACCCACTTGAATGAGTGAGTCATGTCGACCACGTGGTGTCCCCAAGATGCTACGACACCACGTAGTGAATGTTTGGCTACAGCATCATCATGTGAAGTTCCTCATAACACCATCTGTGAGGTAACTGCTACATCATCAGGCCCCTCATAACGCCATCTGTGAGGGAGTTACTACACCACGTGTCTGGTGTTCAACACCTCACCTTACATGATCTACGCGTGCAAACATTAATCTGTATGTTCACTGTGTGCTCCTTCACCTATCTCTAATGAGGGCTTTTGTTAAACCACCAATGTATGTACTAAGTCATTTGTGTCCAATGTATACTTTCGAAAAGCCCTTGTTTGGGGAAGGTAGGAGAGAGTAGTCGTCATTATTGTCCAAGCCACATTATTTATTTCTATATATAAGTAATGTAGGCTGGTTTTTAAATACCTCAATCCCCTAACGGTGCCGTTTGTATATTAAGAAATACCGAAGCCATACAGTACAACACCAGCGAATATGAAGTATCACTGTAACCGGCAACTGTTACTCACTCATACCTACATACATATATAGAGTCTTTACAGAATGATAGCAGACACGAGGAAGACGAACAACAAGAGGAGAAGAGTTAGAAGAAAATCAACTTCAAACTAAGAAGAAGAATACCAAGACATTTCCTCCAAACAACAAAACAACACACACAATCAAGCCGACCAAACACTGAGAAACCATGGCGGAACCCAACATGCACCGGACGCTTGACCTGACTCTATCCTGCCGCATCCAGGCGAGTTGCTGCTTAAAGTCCCTCACGCAAGCGCTGTTTAGCCACTGCACCTATTCTCTCCTCCTAAAATTCACTTCAATCCCCCCTGCCACTAGCATGTTATGTATGTATGTATGTATGTATGCATGAATGATAACTGCAACTTTGCGTATTAAAACTCATTACTCTTACCGAAGTAATATAGTGCGTGGTTATGTTATGTCATGTTAGGATAGATTATAAACTACATTGGGTTACATTTCGTGAGGTTCGGTGACGCTACAGGAAGTTAGGTGAGGTACCTGGAGGTTAGGTGAATGTTGACTGACTGACTGACAATTATTAGGAAGTGGTTCCAACACGTTCACGCACAACCTATACTCATACCACAAGTCCAGAATTAGAGAGGATCATGTTATTGGATATATTTTCAACGATTTACTCAGTGTCTAACCAACTCTTTTGCGATTTAAATGTGGACCTAAAATTAGGTCCGTATATTTGTTTGTCGTGGTGGTGGTGGTGGTGGTGGTGGTGTGCGCCCGTCCATCAGGTTGATTAACCACCAAAACCATAAAGGGTGCGGCCCTGCTGTTTCAGGCATACAATTACATCCATGGCGGCATTTGGTCTTCCTTTTGGCGCAGCTCGTGTAGGTGACGGCGTCACGGATGACGCTTCTCCAGAAACACCTTGAGGACGCTGCGGTCTCCTCGTAGATGAGGCCGATATACGTTTAACACCTCCACGCCGAGCTAGACGACGAATGGCGGGCTTGGTGATACCCTGGATGTTGTCACGAAGCACCTTACGATGACGCTTGGCGCCACCCTTTCCAAGTCCCTTGCCGCCTTTGCCTCGTCCAGTCATGTTGTTGTGGTTGCTACTACAGGTGGTCCTGGTGTGGCTTCGCCGAATCGAAAATCGAAAAATGCTAGTGACAGGGGGGAAGGAGGTTCAGGAGAAGAATAAAGGGAGGATTGAAGTGAATTTTAGGAGGAGAGAACAGATGCAGTGGCTAAACACCGCTTGCGTGAGGGATTATAAGATGGGGGCAGCAGCAACAACCCGGCTGGACGCGGCAGGGAGGCGACAAGACAAGGCCAGGCTAGCGTCAGGTCAAGCGTCAGGTCAAGCGTCAGGTCAAGCGTCAGGTCAGGCGTCAGGTGCGTGTTGGGTTGGGCAATGGATGTTCAGTGCTTGGTCGGCTTGATTGTGTTTTGGTTTCTTGTGTGGAGGGGATGTCTTGGTCTTCTTAGCTTGATGTCGATTTTCTTCTCTCTCTCCTTCTCTTCTTGCTCTCTTGAATTGTCCATTCGTTTGTGTTTGGGTCTTCTTGTTCGTCTTCCTCGTATTTTAAGTCCTCATAGGTGTGGAAGAATTCAGAGAGGGAGAGGTTGACCACGTGGGCTTCAGCACCACTGGCCGCGTGGGCTTCAGCACCACTGGCCGCGTGGGCTTCAGCACCACGGGCCACGTGGTGTTCTTGGTTCTGTGTGGTGGGCTGCTTCTGTTGAGTTTTCTTTTCTTGGTTTTTCTTTACTGCTGGTTTTTTCTTTTCTTGGGAGCGTACAGCAAGGAGGGCCTCTTTGTAGCTCAGTTTTTTCTCAAGACGAGCCTTGGCTACCCTGCATTCCTCCTTCCATCTGGGGCAGGTCCGGTCGGCGGAGGAGTGTGGGTCACCACAGGCAACGCATTTTTTCTCTGTGTTGGGGCAGGCCGTGTAGCGGTGTCCAGGGCTGCCACACATGGAGCAGGTGTCTTCCTGCGCCTCACACTTGTTTACAGTGTGTCCATAGTGCTGGCATTTGTAACACCGTTTCGGTCTGCAGTAGGGCTTGACTGGCATAGTTACCCACGCCAGTTGAGCTTCCTTGGGTAGGGTGGAGTGGTGTCCGATGAGGGCAGTGGTGTCGGACAGCTTTTTCACAACTTGGAGCTGCTGCTCCTTGAGGAGCTCACTCAGCTCTGCTTTGTCCATGTGGGCAATTTCGGCGTGGGAGATTACACCCAGCTTCAAGTTGTCCCACATGAAGGCAAACATTTTAAAAGGAATGCTGTTGATGTCTGGGATCTCCGCGAGTTGAGCGGGCATGCCCATCTCGGCGAAGGTGATCTTGATGTCACCATGGAGCTTTAGGCGTTCTACCTTGGTGACCCCCACGATCCCATTAGCTTCGAAAAACTTCTGGAGAACTAGGAGGTTTAGTTTCTTGGGGCAGGTCGGCGTGTCCGGACGTATCCGCGCCACGTTAACAAACTCGTATCCGTTCATGGTGAGGGAGAGAGAGTGTGATGGCTTCGCCCACGGTTTGGTGGGAGTAGGTGGCGTGCTGTGGACGCAGCGGTAGTATCGTTCATCCAAGGCCGTCCCTCCCTCTTGGAGGTGGGGCGTAGCTTGCGGATGACGCATGCGGCACTCGTGGCCAATGAGGTGGCCACTGAGGTGGAGAATGTCTGTATATAAGCCCGCCCGCCTGCCAGGCCGCCCGTATTTACTATTTCGTCGTCGAGATGGCCCGTACTAAACAGACTGCCCGCAAGTCCACTGGAGGCAAGGCTCCACGGAAGCAGCTTGCCACCAAGGCAGCTCGCAAGTCCGCCCCAGCCACCGGTGGTGTCAAGAAGCCCCATCGTTACAGGCCCGGAACCGTCGCCCCTCGTGAGATCCGTCGTTACCAGAAGAGCACAGAGCTACCCCATCAGGAAGCGCCGTCTTTCCAGCGCCTGGTGCGTGAGGACGTGCCAGATTTCAAGATCATCTGGCGTCGGAAATGTCTGCCGTCATGGCTCTGCAGGAAGCCTCTGAGGCTTACCTGGTGGGTCTTTTCGAGGACACCAACCTGTGTGCCATTCACGCCAAGCGCGTTACCATCATGCCCAAGGACATCCAGCTGGCCCGGCGCATCCGCGGAGAGCGTGCTTAAGTCCTCTTCCTTGGGGAAAAACAAAAAGCACAACAAAACCTACCAGACATCTATAACTCGGCCCTTCTCAGGGCCAAAGAACCGTTCTGAAGATAATTTTCATGACAATCGAAATGGTTGGTGGTAGGAGAGCGTTAATTTCGGTTACCCAAATCGCCTAACGGTAAGTTGGTAACATTCGTGCAGGCACGAATGTATAGTAGGTCATCAATTCGGGAGGTGGGTGGGTGCAACAAACAAGAGCTAGTAACAAATAAATGTATAAAGAATAAGTAAGTAAATAAATAAATAAAATAAAAGAAAATACAATAAAATACAATAAAATAAAATAAATTGTTTACATGAAATAGGCGTGCTGCAAACATGAAATGAAGCCCAAACACACTCCATGTATGTCACTTTGCAGTGGGTGTAAAAGTACTCCACGCAGAATTTATTTATTTATTTATTATGTTTCGATTTAGTCCGGTTTCTACGCCAATAGAGAATGCAGATTATTATAATTTTTTTTTTTTTTTATTTCCCTCTCAATATATCACTGTCGGTAACTGTCTCTTTAACATGTAACTTTGGCTCCGATGGAGCCGATTAAGTTGTAGTAGTGGGATGGCGTGTTTGTTGTGCACAAGTAACCTCTTACTTGGAAGAGGTGTACTTGGTGACAGCCTTGGTGCCCTCAGACACGGCATGCTTGGCCAGTTCACCGGGCAGCAAGAGTCGGACAGCTGTCTGGATTTCCCGACTTGTAATGGTGGAGCGTTTGTTGTAGTGCGCCAGGCGGGAAGCCCTCGGCAGCGATGCGCTCGAAGATGTCGTTCACGAAAGAGTTCATGATGGACATAGCTTTGGAGGAGACTCCTGTGTCGGGGTGCACTTGCTTCAGTACCTTGTAGATGTAGATGCTGTAGCTTTCCTTCCTCCTGCGCTTCTTCTTCTTGTCACCCTTGGCAATGGCCTTCTGGGCCTTTCCAGCCTTCTTGGCAGCCTTTCCGGAAGTTTTGGGAGGCATGGCGGCACAGTTACTCGTGGCGCGGAGCGAGAGAATTGAAAACTGGCCCGACTAACTTTTCCTTATATACCGAGCGGGCCGCTCAGGATCAGACTGGCTGCAGCTACGGCTCTCTTACATTGGTTGGTTCCGCGAGACGGCCACCTGGCCTGATCCTGAGCTTGGTATAAAAGACCAAGGTGGCGGGCGGAAATTTAACTCCTATCACGAAAAGCAGCAGCAGCAACATGTCAGGACGCGGCAAGGGAGGCAAAGTGAAGGGCAAGTCAAAGTCCCGTTCTAGCAGGGCCGGACTCCAGTTCCCCGTGGGTAGAATCCACCGTCTCTTGCGTAAGGGCAACTATGCTGAGCGCGTTGGTGCAGGTGCCCCTGTGTACCTTGCAGCCGTCATGGAGTACCTGGCAGCAGAAGTGCTCGAGCTGGCCGGTAACGCCGCCCGCGACAACAAGAAGACCCGCATTATCCCGCGTCATCTTCAGCTTGCCATTCGCAATGACGAGGAGCTGAACAAGCTCCTGTCTGGAGTCACCATTGCCCAAGGGGGTGTCCTTCCTAACATCCAAGCTGTGCTCCTCCCCAAGAAGACAGAGAAGAAATAAGAACCCAAGGTTCGTTCACACAAGACAACCTAACCAAACAGGCTCCTTTCGGAGCCACAGGATATCACTTAAAGAGAGAAATATACGACATCAACGTTTTGCAGGATAACACTCTATTTTACGTGTAATTAGCATAGTATTGTGGAAATTGAGTGAAATTGTTTTTGAATGTTGTAGATGTGAAGGGGTACTGCGGGGGCCTGGGGTGGGGGACTTAAACGGGACTTAGAAGGGCGCAAGAAGCAGCAGCAGCAGCAGCAGCAGCAGCCAGGGAGGCGACCTTATTTTCAGTCAGGTTCATACACAAAGAAATACATCAGATTCATTGACAGTACAGTACACATTTACCAGTGTGGGCTAGCCAATTTGGGATAAAGAGCAAGAATGTAATGTCCTCAATGAAGTAATGACATAGTTCAAGATACAATAAGTGAGGTGGCCTGAAGTCTTTGACAGTGTCCCATTCAATAATATAGTAGTGCTTTAAAGGTGTATCACCAAGTTTACATGCTGAGTGTTCCTTTATGGGTACAGCGTTACTAACTAGCCAGATGTGTCTGTATCCTAACCTAATTCTGGCCACGACTACATCACACAGGCAGGCAGGAGCAAGTTGTTTGGACACTCTTCCTAGCCCCCTTGGTCCCTGTTCACCTACCTACTGTAGCAGTAAGTAGGTACCTGTTGTAAATCGAAAGGTTGCCAATTCGTATTCAGGGAAAGTTGTTGGAGCTTCTAAACTTGAACTGACACAATCCGAGGAGTGGTGACCCGAGGATCACAGACACTATCTCTCCCACTACAAATCCCTTCCTAACCTCCTGCTCCTTCCTCTGTCCTCCAAAAATTGAACCATGCTATCGCAAAGGTAATAATACAGGTAGAGACAACAACATATTTTCCTATTGTCTTATTATATATTAATAACAGAAACGCTGCCGCCATCCTGGAGGCTTTACATTGTCTCACTGTTCATTCCCTCCACAATTCTTCCTCTTACTTCTTCTTCTTCTTCCACCAATACTTTATTAACGGTGTATGTAAGTTTCACCATGTTTTGCACTCCAGCGGTAGAGCAAAGTATATTTTGTTAGCAATAAACCAAAAGCATATTTTATGGCCTAATCATCACTACATAGAACACCACCCATAAAGCATGATACTAGTAGACCACAAACTGCTATAAACACCCAAAGCATATTTTATTGCCTAATCATCCATCACTACATAGAACACCACTCATAAAGCATGATACTATTAGACCACAAACTGCTATAAACCCCGAAAATATACTATACTAGTGACTCTAATTGTGTTACCCAATATTATACGAAATAATACTATAAAACATAATAATAAACACACTAATAGTGTATATTAGTTGAATGCACAATCTGATGAGAAATCAAAAAAAAAAAAAAAAACATAACAATAACCTAGAAAGAGTGTAGAGTATTTTTGTGCAAACTATTATACTAGTAGATGGTCTAAGATAACTGTATGTGAAGGAAAAGGTGTGCTCTCCACTCAAACTTTCTTTTTATGAAATCTCCTACTCCCCAGCTGAGCGGTACGCCCAATGGGAAACAAAACGTGGCACATAACACGCCGCCCGCCAGCTCTGGCTCGGTGAATAGGAATCAGTAATCGGGCGGAGTATAAACAACACCGCCGCCAATGTGCTCCTCCCATCTCTGAGGAAATCTGGCGGGCAACTTAGTATTATATTAGCATGTAATAATAATAACAATAATAATAATAATAATAATACTACTACTACTAATAATAATAATAATAATAATATTAATAATAATAATATTAATAATAATAACATGCAATTTCATTTTATAACACATACTAACAAAATAGTGTATAGCCTACTATACTTAACTATAATAGGTTAGGTTGCGTAGGAGGATCTAAAAAGTACAGTAGTATACACACACACACACACACACACACACACACACACACACTTCGCTACTATATGCCAGACGCTCCCCCGGCTTGACACAACCACTCTCCCTGCTTACCTACCAGCCCCCCCCTTCCCACTGACTTAGTAGAAGTATTTGAAATAGCAAAACGCCTGGACAAACTAAAATTAAAACGCTCTACCACCCCCATTGACTTACCAATGAAACGCTTCAAGGAGTTCTCCCCGGAGCTTGCTAAACCCCTATGCTCCATCATCAATGCTTCTCTCAGTCAAGCCAGATGCCCAGCTGACTGGAAGACCTCTTATGTATCACCAGTGCCCAAGTCAACCAACCCACAATCCTTAAATCAGCTACGACCTATTGCACTCACCCCAATACCCAGCCTAATCTGTGAAAGTTTTGTGTTCGACTGGCTGGGCTTTTGCTGATATTGCAGGAGTCGTAGTAGACCCTCAGCAATTTGGCAACATGAAAACTTCCTCCACACTGACTGACTGACTGTCTTGTCAGCTTTCTCGATTACATATACCGCCATCTCGAGAAACGAAAAACGTCTGTAGCTGTCGCCTTCATTGATTTCACTAAAGCGTTCGACCTAGTCGACCACAATATAATCATCAACAAAGCTATTGACCTCGGGCTTCGGAGAAGTCTTATTATACCATGGCTTACAGACTTCCTCAGTGACCGACGCCAAGCTGTACGCTTCCGAGGGGCTGGCTGTCTCCACCTTTCAGTCACTCACCTGTGGCGTCCCCCAAGGCACCAAGATGGGACCACTCTGCTTCCTTATGCTCATCAATGATGCCCTAAGAGAAACCCCTGCTCGCTGGAAATATGTCGACGACTCCACCATTGGGATCAGCGTCAACAATTCTGCTCCAAACTATACCGCCCTTCAGGATTTATTGAACAATCTCCAAAACTGGGCCACCAACAACCATGTCACCATCAACCATACCAAAACCATGGTTATGCACATCAACCTCTCCTCCGACATTGTCCCACCTCCTTCCATTACTCTAGGTCCGAACACACTCCAGGTTTTAGATTCCACGAAGCTCCTCGGCGTCACCATAGACAACAAACTAAATTAGAAACCACAGGTCAGTGAAGTTATCAAATCCTCCAGTTTCCGTCTCCACCTCCTACGCCGACTCAAGTCCCTCGGTGTTCCTGCACACGAGCTCCTCAGTGTTTACACAACATTCATACTTCCCAAGCTCACCTATGACTCCCCCACCTGGTCTTCCTCCCTAAATGCCACACAACGTAAACACCTAGAAAAAGTGCAAAAGAGGCCATGCAAGATTATTCTCTACCCTTCCTACTCCACATATCAAGAAGCGCTCAACACACTGACCGACCCTTTAGACTCTCACTGACCATCACCACGACCTCATCTGCAAATTTGGTAAGAAGCTTCTACACCATCCCCGACACCGGCTCCTACTACCACCTGAGATCCCTAGTCCGAGAATTGCTCTTCGACACCACAACCGCATCCAGCCCATACGTGCACGAACTGATCTCTATAAGAACAGCCCAGTCCCAACCATTGTAAAAATTATCGATAACTTGTAATAAATCAGTGTACTCACTCCCAGTAAACACTACTCCTTGCACTGTCACTATGTTGAAATGAACTGTAGTTTGAGCTTTTCCCCAGCTAGTTATTATATGTCTTATTTGTGTCACTCATGTTACTTGTATATTATTTGTAATTCGTAACCCATTCCCCAAATATGTAACTGTATATTTTCAGCCTTCTGGCTGCCAAGCTCTTTCAATAAACCGTTAATTATTATTATTATTATTATTATTATTTATATGTTGGTCCATACCAACTCACTCCCCTGAACCCTCCTCCCCACCGGACTATCAACAAGTTCTTGCCATAAGGTACTATCTCATTTGGCAAAGGAATGGAACCAGTGATGAATAGTGGTGAACAGTGCTTAACTCAGTGAAAAACAACTCGGCAGTTGAGTCTTACCCAAGCTAGCTAACCACCTTCACACAGTGAGGTCCCAGGTACCCGGTTATACTTCCCCTGAGACTCCACGATAGAGAGGCCTGGGACCACACCTCACCCACTTGAATGAGTGAGTCATGTCGACCACGTGGTGTCCCCAAGATGCTACGACACCACGTAGTGAATGTTTTGCTACAGCATCATCATGTGAAGTTCCTCATAACACCATCTGTGAGGTAACTGCTACATCATCAGGCCCCTCATAACGCCATCTGTGAGGGAGTTACTACACTACGTGTCTGGTGTTCAACACCTCACCTTACATGATCTACGCGTGCAAACATTAATCTGTATGTTCACTGTGTGCTCCTTCACCTTTCTCTAATGAGGGCTTTTGTTAAACCACCAATTATGATGTACTAAGTCATTTGTGTCCAATGTATACTTTCGAAAAGCCCTTGTTTGGGGAAGGTAGGAGAGAGTAGTCGTCATTATTGTCCAAGCCACATTATTTATTTCTATATATAAGTAATGTAGGCTGGTTTTTAAATACCTCAATCCCCTAACGGTGCCGTTTGTATATTAAGAAATACCGAAGCCATACAGTACAACACCAGCGAATATGAAGTATCACTGTAACCGGCAACTGTTACTCACTCATACCTACATACATATATAGAGTCTTTACAGAATGATAGCAGACACGAGGAAGACGAACAACAAGAGGAGGAGAGTTAGAAGAAAATCAACTTCAAGCTAAGAAGAAGAATACCAAGACATTTCCTCCAAACAACAAAACAACACACACAATCAAGCCGACCAAACACTGAGAAACCATGGCGGAACCCAACATGCACCGGACGCTTGACCTGACTCTATCCTGCCGCATCCAGGCGAGTTGCTGCTTAAAGTCCCTCACGCAAGCGCTGTTTAGCCACTGCACCTATTCTATCCTCCTAAAATTCACTTCAATCCCCCCTGCCACTAGCATGTTATGTATGTATGTATGTATGTATGCATGAATGATAACTGCAACTTTGCGTATTAAAACTCATTACTCTTACCGAAGTAATATAGTGCGTGGTTATGTTATGTCATGTTAGGATAGATTATAAACTACATTGGGTTACATTTCGTGAGGTTCGGTGACGCTACAGGAAGTTAGGTGAGGTACCTGGAGGTTAGGTGAATGTTGACTGACTGACTGACTGACAATTACTAGGAAGTGGTTCCAACACGTTCACGCACAACCTATACTCATACCACAAGTCCAGAATTAGAGAGGATCATGTTATTGGATATATTTTCAACGATTTACTCAGTGTCTAACCAACTCTTTAGCGATTTAAATGTGGACCTAAAATTAGGTCCGTATATTTGTTTGTCGTGGTGGTGGTGGTGGTGTGCGCCCGTCCATCAGGTTGATTAACCACCAAAACCATAAAGGGTGCGGCCCTGCCGTTTCAGGGCATACACCACATCCATGGCGGTGACGGTCTTCCTTTTTGCGTGCTCGGTGTAGGTGACGGCGTCACGGATGACGTTCTCCAGAAACACCTTGAGGACGCCGCGGGTCTCCTCGTAGATGAGGCCGGATATACGTTTAACACCTCCACGCCGAGCTAGACGACGAATGGCGGGCTTGGTGATACCCTGGATGTTGTCACGAAGCACCTTACGATGACGCTTGGCGCCACCCTTTCCAAGTCCCTTGCCTCCTTTGCCTCGTCCAGTCATGTTGTTGTGGTTGCTACTACAGGTGGTCCTGGTGTGGCTTCGCCCACGGTTTGGTGGGAGTAGGTGGCGTGCTGTGGACGCAGCGGTAGTATCGTTCATCCAAGGCCGTCCCTCCCTCTTGGAGGTGGGGCGTAGCTTGCGGATGACGCATGCGGCACTCGTGGCCAATGAGGTGGCCACTGAGGTGGAGAATGTCTGTATATAAGCCCGCCCGCCTGCCAGGCCGCCCGTATTTACTATTTCGTCGTCGAGATGGCCCGTACTAAACAGACTGCCCGCAAGTCCACTGGAGGCAAGGCTCCACGGAAGCAGCTTGCCACCAAGGCAGCTCGCAAGTCCGCCCCAGCCACCGGTGGTGTCAAGAAGCCCCATCGTTACAGGCCCGGAACCGTCGCCCTTCGTGAGATCCGTCGTTACCAGAAGAGCACAGAGCTACTCATCAGGAAGCTGCCCTTCCAGCGCCTGGTGCGTGAGATCGCCCAGGATTTCAAGACTGACCTGCGCTTCCAGTCGTCTGCCGTCATGGCTCTGCAGGAAGCCTCTGAGGCTTACCTGGTGGGTCTTTTCGAGGACACCAACCTGTGTGCCATTCACGCCAAGCGCGTTACCATCATGCCCAAGGACATCCAGCTGGCCCGGCGCATCCGCGGAGAGCGTGCTTAAGTCCTCTTCCTTGGGGAAAAAGAAAAAGCACAACAAAACCTACCAGACATCTATAACTCGGCCCTTCGCAGGGCCAAAGAACTGTTCTGAAGATAATTGTCATGACAATCGAAATGGTTGGTGGTAGGAGAGCGTTAATTTCGGTTACCCAAATCGCCTAACGGTAAGTTGGTAACATTCGTGCAGGCACGAATGTATAGTAGGTCATCAATTCGGGAGGTGGGTGGGTGCAACAAACAAGAGCTAGTAACAAATAAATATATAAAGAATAAGTAAGTAAATAAATAAATAAAATAAAAGAAAATACAATAAAATAAAAGAAAATACAATAAAATACAATAAAATAAAATAAATTGTTTACATGAATTAGGCGTGCTGCAAACATGAAATGAAGCCCAAACACACTCCATGTATGTCACTTTGCAGTGGGTGTAAAAGTACTCCACGCAGAATTTATTTATTTATTTATTATGTTTCGATTTAGTCCGGTTTCTACGCCAATAGAGAATGCAGATTATTATAATTTTTTTTTTTTTTATTTCCCTCTCAATATATCACTGTCGGTAACTGTCTCTTTAACATGTAACTGTGGCTCCGATGGAGCCGATTAAGTTGTAGTAGTGGGATGGCGTGTTTGTTGTGCACAAGTAACCTCTTACTTGGAAGAGGTGTACTTGGTGACAGCCTTGGTGCCCTCAGACACGGCATGCTTGGCCAGTTCACCGGGCAGCAAGAGTCGGACAGCTGTCTGGATTTCCCGACTTGTAATGGTGGAGCGTTTGTTGTAGTGCGCCAGGCGGGAAGCCTCGGCAGCGATGCGCTCGAAGATGTCGTTCACGAAAGAGTTCATGATGGACATAGCTTTGGAGGAGACTCCTGTGTCGGGGTGCACTTGCTTCAGTACCTTGTAGATGTAGATGCTGTAGCTTTCCTTCCTCCTGCGCTTCTTCTTCTTGTCACCCTTGGCAATGGCCTTCTGGGCCTTTCCAGCCTTCTTGGCAGCCTTTCCGGAAGTTTTGGGAGGCATGGCGGCACAGTTACTCGTGGCGCGGAGCGAGAGAATTGAAAACTGGCCCGACTAACTTTTCCTTATATACCGAGCGGGCCGCTCAGGATCAGACTGGCTGCAGCTACGGCTCTCTTACATTGGTTGGGTCCGCGAGACGGCCACCTGGCCTGATCCTGAGCTTGGTATAAAAGACCAAGGTGGCGGGCGGAAATTTAACTCCTATCACGAAAAGCAGCAGCAGCAACATGTCAGGACGCGGCAAGGGAGGCAAGGTGAAGGGCAAGTCAAAGTCCCGTTCTAGCAGGGCCGGACTCCAGTTCCCCGTGGGTAGGATCCACCGTCTCTTGCGTAAAGGCAACTATGCTGAGCGTGTTGGTGCAGGTGCACCTGTGTACCTTGCAGCCGTCATGGAGTACCTGGCAGCAGAAGTGCTCGAGCTGGCCGGTAACGCAGCCCGCGACAACAAGAAGACCCGCATTATCCCGCGTCATCTTCAGCTTGCCATTCGCAATGACGAGGAGCTGAACAAGCTCCTATCTGGAGTCACCATTGCCCAAGGGGGTGTCCTTCCTAACATCCAAGCTGTGCTCCTCCCCAAGAAGACAGAGAAGAAATAAGAACCCAAGGTTCGTTCACACAAGACAACCTAACCAAACAGGCTCCTTTCGGAGCCACAGGATATCACTTAAAGAGAGAAATATACGACATCAACGTTTTGCAGGATAACACTCTATTTTACGTGTAATTAGCATAGTCTTGTGGAAATTGAGTGAAATTGATTTTGAATGGTGTAGATGTGAAGGGCGGTTGTGGGGGCCTGGGGTGGGGGACTTAAACGGGACTTAGAAGGGCGCAAGAAGCAGCAGCAGCAGCTTTAGCAGCAGCAGCAAGGGAGGCGACCTTATTTTCAGTCAGGTTCATACACAAAGAAATACATCAGATTCATTGACAGTACAGTACACATTTACCAGTGTGGGCTAGCCAATTTGGGATAAAGAGCAAGAATGTAATGTCCTCAATGAAGTAATGACATAGTTCAAGATACAATAAGTGAGGTGGCCTGTAGTCTTTGACAGTGTCACATTCAATAATATAGTGCTTTAAAGGTGTATCACAAAGTTTACATGCTGAGTGTGCCGGTATGGGTACAGCGTTACTAACTTGCCAGATGTGTCTGTATCCTAACCTAATTCTGGCCACGACTACATCACACAGGCAGGCAGGAGCAAGTTGTTTGGACACTATTCCTAGCCCCCTTGGTCCCTGTTCACCTACCTACTGTAGCAGTAAGTAGGTACCTGTTGTAAATCGAAAGGTTGCGAATTCGTATTCAGGGAAAGTTGTTGGAGCTTCTAAACTTGAACTGACACAATCCGAGGAGTGGTGACCCGAGGATCACAGACACTATCTCTCCCTTCCTAACCTCCTGCTCCTTCCTCTGTCCTCCAAAAATTGAACCATGCTATCGCAAAGGTAATAATACAGGTAGAGACAACAACATATTTTCCTATTGTCTTATTATATATTAATAACAGAAACGCTGCCGCCATCCTGGAGGCTTTACATTGTCTCACTGTTCATTCCCTCCACAATTCTTCCTCGTACTTCTTCTTCTTCTTCTTCTTCTTCTTCTTCTTCTTCTTCCATGAATACTTTATTAACGGTGTATGTAAGTTTCACCATGTTTTGCACGACAGCGGTAGAGCAAAGTATATTTTGTTAGCAATAAACCAAAAGCATATTTTATGGCCTAATCATCACTACATAGAACACCACCCATAAAGCATGATACTAGTAGACCACAAAAACTGCTATAAACACCCAAAGCATATTTTATTGCCTAATCATCACTACATAGAACACCACTCATAAAGCATGATACTATTAGACCACAAACTGCTATAAACCCCAATAATATACTATACTAGTGACTATAATTGTGTTACCCAATATTATACGAAATAATACTATAAAACATAATAATAAACACACTAATAGTGTATATTAGTTGAATGCACAATCTGATGAGAAGTCAAAAAAAAAAAAAAAAAAATAGCAACAACCT
The DNA here is from genome assembly GCF_018991925.1 of Homarus americanus. Classification (NCBI taxonomy): domain Eukaryota; kingdom Metazoa; phylum Arthropoda; class Malacostraca; order Decapoda; family Nephropidae; genus Homarus; species Homarus americanus. The sequence goes on along the minus strand of NW_024728528.1, from coordinate 5,948 downwards.
AGAAAGAGTGTAGAGTATTTTTGTGCAAACTATTATACTAGTAGATGGTCTAAGATAACTGTATGTGAAGGAAAAGGTGTGCTCTCCACTCAAACTTTCTTTTTATGAAATCTCCTACTCCCCAGCTGAGCGGTACGCCCAATGGGAAACAAAACGTGGCACATAACACGCCGCCCGCCAGCTCTGGCTCGGTGAATAGGAATCAGTAATCGGGCGGAGTATAAACAACACCGCCGCCAATGTGCTCCTCCCATCTCTGAGGAAATCTGGCGGGCAACTTAGTATTATATTAACATGTAATAATAATAACAATAATAATAATAATAATACTACTACTAATACTAATAATAATAATAATAATAATAATAATATTAATAATAATAATATTAATAATAATAACATGCAATTTCATTTTATAACACATACTAACAAAATAGTGTATAGCCTACTATACTTAACTATAATAGGTTAGGTTGCGTAGGAGGATCTAAAAAGTACAGTAGTATACACACACACACACACACACACACACACACACACACACACACACATACATATAGACAACAAACTAAATTAGAAACCACACGTCAGTGAAGCTATCAAATCCTCCAGTTTCCGTCTCCACCTCCTACGCCGACTCAAGTCCCTCGGTGGTCCTGCACACGAGCTCCTCAGTGTTTACACAACATTCATACTTCCCAAGCTCACCTATGCCTCCTCCACCTGGTCTTCCTCCCTAAATGCCACACAACGTAAACACCTCGAAAAAGTGCAAAAGAGGCCATGCAAGATTATTCTCTACCCTTCCTACTCCACATATCAAGAAGCGCTCAACACACTGACCCTTTAGACTCTCACTGACCATCACCACGACCCCATCTGCAAATTTGGTAAGAAGCTTCTACACCATCCCCGACACCGGCTCCTACTACCACCTGAGATCCCTAGTCCGAGAATTGCTCTTCGACACCACACCCGCATCCAGCCCAGCCCATACGTGCACGAACTGATCGCTATAAGAACAGCCCAGTCCCAACCATTGTAAAAATTATCGATAACTTGTAATAAATCAGTGTACTCACTCCCAGTAAACACTACTCCTTGCACTGTCACTATGTTGAAATGAACTGTAGTTTGAGCTTTTCCCCAGCTAGTTATTATATGTCTTATTTGTGTCACTCATGTTACTTGTATATTATTTGTAATTCGTAACCCATTTCCCAAATATGTAACTGTATATTTTCAGTCTTCTGGCTGCCAAGCTCTTTCAATAAACCGTTAATTATTATTATTATTATTATTATTTATATGTTGGCCCATACCAACTCACTCCCCTGAACCCTCCTCCCCAGCGGACTATCAACAAGTTCTTGCCATAAGGTACTATCTCATTTGGCCAAGGAATGGAACCAGTGATGAATAGTGGTGAACAGTGCTTAACTCAGTGAAAAACAACTCGGCAGTTGAGTCCTACCCAAGCTAGCTAACCACCTTCACACAGTGAGGTCCCAGGTACCCAGTTATACTTCCCCTGAGACTCCACGATAGAGAGGCCTGGGACCACACCTCACCCACTTGAATGAGTGAGTCATGTCGACCACGTGGTGTCCCCAAGATGCTACGACAACACGTAGTGAATGTTTTGCTACAGCATCATCATGTGAATTTCCTCATAACACCATCTGTGAGGTAACTGCTACATCATCAGGCCCCTCATAACGCCATCTGTGGGGGAGTTACTACACTACGTGTCTGGTGTTCAACATCTCACCTTACATGATCTACGCGTGCAAACATTAATCTGTATGTTCACTGTGTGCTCCTTCACCTTTCTCTAATGAGGGCTTTTGTTAAACCACCAATTTATGATGTACTAAGTCATTTGTGTCCAATGTATACTTTCGAAAAGCCCTTGTTTGGGGAAGGTAGGAGAGAGTAGTCGTCATTATTGTCCAAGCCACATTATTTATTTCTATATATAAGTAATGCAGGCTGGTTTTTAAATACCTCAATCCACTAACGGTGCTGTTTGTATATTAAGAAATACCGAAGCCATACAGTACAACACCAGCGAATATGAAGTATCACTGTAACCGGCAACTGTTACTCACTCATACCTACATACATATAGAGAGACTTTACAGAATGATAGCAGACACGAGGAAGACGAACAACAAGAGGAGAAGAGTTAGAAGAAAATCAACTTCAAGCTAAGAAGAAGAATACCAAGACATTTCCTCCAAACAAGAAAACAACACACACAATCAAGCCGACCAAACACTGAGAAACCATGGCGGAACCCAACATGCACCGGACGCTTGACCTGACTCTATCCTGCCGCATCCAGGCGAGTTGCTGCTTAAAGTCCCTCACGCAAGCGCTGCTTAGCCACTGCACCTATTCTATCCTCCTAAAATTCACTTCAATCCCCCCCTGCCACTAGCATGTTATGTATGTATGTATGTATGTATGTATGTATGTATGTATGTATGTATGTATGTATGTATGTATGAATGAATGATAACTGCAACTTTGTGTATTAAAACTCATTACTCTTACCGAAGTAATATAGTGCGTGGTTATGTTATGTCATGTTAGGATAGATTATAAACTACATTGGGTTACATTTCGTGAGGTTCGGTGACGCTACAGGAAGTTAGGTGAGGTACCTGGAGGTTAGGTGAATGTTGACTGACTGACAATTATTAGGAAGTGGTTCCAACACGTTCACACACAACCTATACTCATACCACAAGTCCAGAATTAGAGAGGATCATGTTATTGGATATATTTTCAACGATTTACTCAGTGTCTAACCAACTCTTTAGCGATTTAAATGTGGACCTAAAATTAGGTCCGTATATTTGTTTGTCGTGGTGGTGGTGGTGGTGTGCGCCCGGCCATCAGGTTGATTAACCACCAAAACCATAAAGGGTGCGGCCCTGCCGTTTCAGGGCATACACCACATCCATGGCGGTGACGGTCTTCCTTTTTGCGTGCTCGGTGTAGGTGACGGCGTCACGGATGACGTTCTCCAGAAACACCTTGAGGACGCCGCGGGTCTCCTCGTAGATGAGGCCGGATATACGTTTAACACCTCCACGCCGAGCTAGACGACGAATGGCGGGTTTGGTGATACCCTGGATGTTGTCACGAAGCACCTTACGATGACGCTTGGCGCCACCCTTTCCAAGTCCCTTGCCTCCTTTGCCTCGTCCAGTCATGTTGTTGTGGTTGCTACTACAGGTGGTCCTGGTGTGGCTTCGCCGAATCGAAAAATGCTAGTGACAGGGGGGAAGGAGGTTCAGGAGAAGAATAAAGGGAGGATTGAAGTGAATTTTAGGAGGAGAGAACAGATGCAGTGGCTAAACACCGCTTGCGTGAGGGATTATAAGATGGGGGCAGCAGCAACAACCCGGCTGGACGCGGCAGGGAGGCGACAAGACAAGGCCAGGCTAGCGTCAGGTCAAGCGTCAGGTCAAGCGTCAGGTCAGGCGTCAGGTGCGTGTTGGGTGGGGCAATGGATGTTCAGTGCTTGGTCGGCTTGATTGTGTTTTGGTTTCTTGTGTGGAGGGGATGTCTTGGTCTTCTTAGCTTGATGTCGATTTTCTTCTCTCTCTCCTTCTCTTCTTGCTCTCTTGAATTGTCCATTCGTTTGTGTTTGGGTCTTCTTGTTCGTCTTCCTCGTATTTTAAGTCCTCATAGGTGTGGAAGAATTCAGAGAGGGAGAGGTTGACCACGTGGGCTTCAGCACCACTGGCCGCGTGGGCTTCAGCACCACGGGCCACGTCGTGTTCTTGGTTCTGTGTGGTGGGCTGCTTCTGTTGAGTTTTCTTTTCTTGGTTTTTCTTTACTGCTGGTTTTTTCTTTTCTTGGGAGCGTACAGCAAGGAGGGCCTCTTTGTAGCTCAGTTTTTTCTCAAGACGAGCCTTGGCTACCCTGCATTCCTCCTTCCATCTGGGGCAGGTCCGGTCGGCGGAGGAGTGTGGGCCACCACAGGCAACGCATTTTTTCTCTGTGTTGGGGCAGGCCGTGTAGCGGTGTCCAGGGCTGCCACACATGGAGCAGGTGTCTTCCTGCGCCCCACACTTGTTTACAGTGTGTCCATAGTGCTGGCATTTGTAACACCGTTTCGGGCCCACGGTTTGGTGGGAGTAGGTGGCGTGCTGTGGACGCAGCGGTAGTATCGTTCATCCAAGGCCGTCCCTCCCTCTTGGAGGTGGGGCGTAGCTTGCGGATGACGCATGCGGCACTCGTGGCCAATGAGGTGGCCACTGAGGTGGAGAATGTCTGTATATAAACCTCTCAACAAGACCTCCTGCTGGACCCGGAACTCTGAAGACCGCCCTCTCCCTTGTACCATTGTTGGCCATCTTCCCGGACCGGACCACCCACGACTGTCATCGTCCACAACAACTCACGAGCGTTCTTGGTTTATCGAGCATTAGCTTGCCCTCCCCACTGGTGGTGTGAGTGACCCACACTCCAGCTGGAGAGCAGTTATAGCGCGATATTCCCGGCGTGGTTTGAGCCCTTTTCCTTCTACTACTATTTTTCCTTTTTCGCTCTGGCCTAGGGACCTGCACCCTCAAAAGTGTATTCGTCCTGCGGTCCCCCCTGTAACTGTTCACCTCCCTCCCAGGAGATTGTGAACACGAAAGGGGGTCGGAGCAAACCCCTCCCCAGCCGAGTCTTTCCAGGAAAACCGTGATCGTGCGGGTCCACCTGGAAAGAGGGTAGCAATCCTTATCCTTCCCAAATAGGCACACTTAGCTCACGTCTATAAGTGAGCAGTCACATACACTAGGAAGTAGGCTTCCCCAATCGGGGCTCCGGGAGAGAAGCTCAGGAACCACTCTACGACCACCAGCTAGTGGGGAGTGCTGTAATTCCTCTGCTATTTACTCAACCGGAATAGGTAGGATCTAAAAAAAAAAAAAATAAATAAACCCGGTTATGGAGCGCGTACGCCCTCCTAACCGCGATCCCCGCCTGAACCGCCAACCTGACGACCCGAACCACGACAGGCTTCGCACAGAGAAAGCAGACCAGTTACGCGCCTTCAATGAAGCCCTGAAAACTAGGAACACTGCCACCACCTCCAACAACTCCACCACCACCACCACCTCCACCACCACCACCACTGCTACCGCTACTGAGGACAACTGGACGAAGGTAGAAAACAAGAAACGCCGACGTGCTTTTTCGGGAAACGAATGCCGTCAAGCAGCCCCAAAGGCACCCATCACCACCACCAGCTCACCTCCAACGACACTGCCAAAATTCCGGATCACGAAAACGGACGCAAAAACAACATATGCCGCCGTCACAGAGATGGAAAAGCTAAACCCTCTGGCCAAGTTCTCAGTGTGGCCCAACCTAAAGGGGGAGATGATCGTTCACCCCAAAGACAAGAACTCCGCCACCACCCTCGACACTTACCTGCAAAACACCACCACCATTACTTCAACCAAGCTAGACCCCGCCCAGAAACTGATGAAGTCGGTAGTCCTCCGGAACCCATAGGAACTACCTCTCGAACCCCTGGAGAACCACCCGAAGATCCTAAAAGCCGAGAGATGCTCTCCCCTGTCCGACAAGACGGCCACCACGAAACAAGTGCTCATAACGCACTACGGCTCACCCCCCAGCACCATAGACCTCAAAACCTGGGGGATCTACGAAGTGAGGCCCTTCGTCCCAGAGCCCCTGCGGTGCTTCAGATGCCAGAAATACGGGCACCATCAGACAAGGTGCACGTACAGGGAGATCTGCGCAGTCTGCGCACAGAAGCACGGCACACACTCCTGCCTCACCAAGCTGAAGAATGGGGAAAAAATTGCCCCCAAGTGTGCCAACTGCGGGGGCAAACACCACGCCTGGAATCCTGGATGCTCCGAGAGAACAAAGAGGGTCCAGGCAAACCGACCAGCAGCAAGACCGGCCCC
>NW_024728527.1:0-48814 GCF_018991925.1 Homarus americanus | reverse complement strand
TGTGCCATACACGATCAGGGGACCTTGTTATACTCGATCAGGGACTTTGTTATACTCGATCAGGGGACTTTGTTGCACTCGATTAGGAGGCTTTGTTATACTCGATCAAGGGACTTTGTTATACTCGACTAAGGACTTTGTTATACTGAATCAGGGGACTTCGTTATGTTCGATCAGGGGACTTTGTTATACTCGATGAGGGGACTTGGTGATACTCGATCAGGGAGCTGTGGTATACTCGATGAGGGGGCTTTGTTATACTCGATCAGGGAATATTGTTATACTCGATAAGCGGACGATCACATTCTCGATGAGGGGGACTTTGTTATACTAGATCAGGGGACTTTGTTATACTCGATCAGGGGACTTTGTTATACTCGAACAGGGTACTTTGTTTTACTCGACCAGGGGAGGTTGTCATACTCGATCAGGGTACTTTGTTATACTTGACCAGGGGACTTTGTAATACTCGATCAGGGGACTTTGTCATACTCGATCAGGGAACTTTGTTATACTCGACAAGGGGACTTTGATATATTCGATCAGGGAACTTTGTCATACTCGATCAGGGGACTTTGTTATACTCGATCATTGGACTTTGTTATACTCGATCAGGGGTCATTGTTATATTCGATGAGGGGCCTTTCTTATACTACTCGATGAGGGGGACTTTTTTATTCTCTATGAGGGGGACTTTGTTATACTCGATGAGAGGACTTTGTTATACTCGATTAGGGGCCTTTGTTATACTCGATCAGGGGACTTTGTTATACTCGATCTTGGGACTTTGTTATACTCGATCACGGGACTTTGTTATACTCGATCAGGGGGCTTTGTTATACTCGATCAGGGGGCTTTGTTATACACGATCACGGGACCTTGTTATACTCGATCAGGGGACTTTGTTAGACTCGATCAGGGGACTTTGTTATACTCGACCAGGGGCCTTTGTAAAACTCGATTACGGGCCTTTCTTTAATCGATCATGGGACTTTGTTACACTCGATTAGGGGGCTGTATTATACTCGATCAGGGGACTTTGTCATACTCGACTAGGGACTTTGTTATACTCGCTCAGGGGACTTTGTTACACTCGATCAGGGGCGTTTGTTATACTCGATCAGGGGACTTTCTTATAATCGAAAAGGGGGCTTTGTTATACTCGATCAAGGGGCATTGTTATACTCGATCAGGGGGCTTTGTTATACTCGACCCAGGGGACTATTTACTCGATAATGGGCCTTAGTTAAATTCGTTCAGGGGCCTTTGTTATACTCGATCAGGGGACTTTGTTTTACTCGATCGGTGGCCTTTGTTATGCTCGAACAGGGGACTTTGTTATACTCGATCAGGGGACTTTCTTATACTATTTTAGGGGCCGTTCTGATACTCGATCAGGGGCCTTTGTTATACTCGTTCAAGGAACTTTGTTATACTCGATCAGGGGCCTTTTTTTCTTGATGAAGGGACTTTGTTATAATCTATCAGGGGATTTGTTTTACTCGATGAGGGGACTTTGTTATACTCGATCAGGGTACTTTGTTATTCTCGATCTGGGGTACTTTGTTATACTCGATCAGAGGACTTTGTTATACTCGATTAGGGGCATTTGTTATACTCGTTCAGGGGACTTTGTTATACTCAATCAGGGGACATTGTTATACTCGATAAGGGGACTTTGTTATTCTCGATCAGGGGGACTTTGTTATACTCGATCAGGGGACTTTGTTATACTCGATCAGGGGACTTTGTTATACTCGATTAGGGGACTTTGTTATACTCCATGAGGGTTCTTTGTTATTATCGATGAGGGGCCTTTGTTATAGTCGATTAGGAGCCTCTGTTATACTCGATGAGGGGACTCTTTTATACTCTATCAGGGGACTTTGTTATACTCGATCAGTGGCCTTTGTTATACTCGAACAGGGGACTTTGTTATTCTCGATCAGGGACTTTGTTATACTCGATGAGAGACATTTGTGAAACTCGATGAGGGGCCTTTGTTATGCTCGATAAGGGGACTTAGTTATTCTCGATCAGGGGGACTTTGTTATTCTCGATTAGAGGACTTCGTTATACTCGATTAGTGTCATTTGTTATACTCGTTCAGGGGACTTTGTTATACTGAATCAGAGGACTTTGTTATGCTCGATGAGGGGCCTTTGTGATACTCGATCAGGAGGCTGTGGTATACTCGATGAGGGGGCTTTGTTATACTCGATCAGGGGACTTTGTTATACTATTTTAGGGGCCGTTGTTATATTCGATCAGGGGCCTTTGTTATACTCGTTCAAAGGACTTTGTTATACTTGATCAGGGGCCTTTGTTATCGTCGGTTAGGAGCCTATGTTATACTCGATGAGGGGACTCTGTTATACTGTATCAGGGGACTTTGTTATACTGGATCAGTGGCCTTTGTTATACTCGAACAGGGGACTTTGTTATTCTCGATCAGGGGACTTTGTTATACTATTTTAGGGGCTGTTGTTATATTAGATCAGGGGCCTTTGTTATACTCGTTCAAGGAACTTTGTTATACTTGATCAGGGGACTTTGTTACACTTGATCAGGGGACTTTGTTACACTCGATCAGGGGCGTTTGTTATACTCGATCAGGGGACTTTCTTATAATCGAAAAGGGGGCTTTGTTATACTCGATCAAGGGGCATTGTTATACTCGATCAGGGGGCTTTGTTATACTCGACCCAGGGGACTATTTACTCGATAAGGGGCCTTAGTTAAACTCGTTCAGGGGCCTTTGTTATACTCGATCAGGGGACTTTGTTTTACTCGATCGGTGGCCTTTGTTATGCTCGAACAGGGGACTTTGTTATACTCGATCAGGGGACTTTCTTATACTATTTTAGGGGCCGTTCTGATACTCGATCAGGGGCCTTTGTTATACTCGTTCAAGGAACTTTGTTATACTCGATCAGGGGCCTTTTTTTCTTGATGAAGGGACTTTGTTATAATCTATCAGGGGATTTGTTTTACTCGATGAGGGGACTTTGTTATACTCGATCAGGGTACTTTGTTATTCTCGATCTGGGGTACTTTGTTATACTCGATCAGAGGACTTTGTTATACTCGATTAGGGGCATTTGTTATACTCGTTCAGGGGACTTTGTTATACTCAATCAGGGGACATTGTTATACTCGATAAGGGGACTTTGTTATTCTCGATCAGGGGGACTTTGTTATACTCGATCAGGGGACTTTGTTATACTCGATCAGGGGACTTTGTTATACTCGATTAGGGGACTTTGTTATACTCCATGAGGGTTCTTTGTTATTATCGATGAGGGGCCTTTGTTATAGTCGATTAGGAGCCTCTGTTATACTCGATGAGGGGACTCTTTTATACTCTATCAGGGGACTTTGTTATACTCGATCAGTGGCCTTTGTTATACTCGAACAGGGGACTTTGTTATTCTCGATCAGGGGACTTTGTTATACTCGATGAGAGACATTTGTGAAACTCGATGAGGGGCCTTTGTTATGCTCGATAAGGGGACTTAGTTATTCTCGATCAGGGGGACTTTGTTATTCTCGATTAGAGGACTTCGTTATACTCGATTAGTGTCATTTGTTATACTCGTTCAGGGGACTTTGTTATACTGAATCAGAGGACTTTGTTATGCTCGATGAGGGGCCTTTGTGATACTCGATCAGGAGGCTGTGGTATACTCGATGAGGGGGCTTTGTTATACTCGATCAGGGGACATTGTTATTCTCGATGAGGGGACTTTGTTATACTATTTTAGGGGCCGTTGTTATATTCGATCAGGGGCCTTTGTTATACTCGTTCAAGGGACTTTGTTATACTTGATCAGGGGCCTTTGTTATCGTCGGTTAGGAGCCTATGTTATACTCGATGAGGGGACTCTGTTATACTGTATCAGGGGACTTTGTTATACTCGATCAGTGGCCTTTGTTATACTCGAACAGGGGACTTTGTTATTCTCGATCAGGGGACTTTGTTATACTATTTTAGGGGCTGTTGTTATATTAGATCAGGGGCCTTTGTTATACTCGTTCAAGGGACTTTGTTATACTTGATCATGGGACTTTGTTATACTCGATAAGGGGCCTTTGTTAAACTCGATCAGGGGCCTTTTTTTCTCGATGAAAGGCCTTTGTTATAATCTATCAGGGTAATTTTGTTATACCCGATGAGGGGCCTTTGTTATACTCGATGAGGGGACTTTGTTTTATTCGATCAGTGGCGTTTGTTATGCTCGAACAGGGGACTTTGTTATACTCGATCAGGGGACTTTGTTATACTATTTTAGGGGCCGTTGTTATACTCGATCAGGGGCCTTTGTTATACTCGTTCAAGGAACTTTGTTATACTCGACCAGGGGACTTTTTTTTCGATGAGGGGCCTTTGTTATAATCTATCAGGGGACTTTGTTTTACTCGATCAGTGGACTTTGTTATAATCGATCAGGGGACTTTGTTATACTCGATCATTGGGCTTTGTTATACTCGATTAGGGGGCTTTGTTATACTCGATCAGGGGACTTTGTTATACTCGATCTTGGGACTTTGTTATACTCGTTAAGGGGCCTTTGTTATACTCGTTAAGGGGCCTTTGTTATACTCCATGAGGGGCCTTTTTTATACTCGATTAGGGGACTTTGTTATACTCGATCAGGGGACATTGTTATATTCGATGAGGGGCCTTTCTTATACTCGATGAGGGGGACTTTGTTATTCTCGATGAGGTGGACTTTTTTATACTGATGAGAGGACTTTGTTATACTCCGATTAGGGCCTTTTGTTATACTCGATCAGGGGCTTGTTATACTCGATGAGGGGGACTTTTTTTATACTCGATCAGGGGACTTTGTTATACTCGATCAGGGGCCTTTGTTATACTCGATCAGGGGGCTTTGTTATACTCGATCAGGGGGCTTTGTTATACACGATCACGGGACCTTGTTATACTCTATCTGGGGACTTTGTTAGACTCGGTCAGGGGACTTTGTTATACTCGACCAGGGGCCTTTGTTAACCTCGATTACGGGCCTTTCTTTAATCGATCATGGGACTTTGTTACACTCGATTAGGGGGCTGTATTATACTCGATCAGGGGACTTTGTTATACTCGACTAGGGACTTTGTTATACTCGATCAGGGGACTTTGTTACACTCGATCAGGGGCGTTTGTTATACTCGATCAGGGGACTTTCTTATAATCGAAAAGGGGGCTTTGTTATACTCAATCAAGGGGCATTGTTATACTCGATCAGGGGGCTTTGTTATACTCGTCCCAGGGGACTATTTACTCGATAAGGGGCCTTAGTTAAACTCGTTCAGGGTCCTTTGTTATACTCGATCAGGGGACTTTGTTTTACTCGATTAGTGGCCTTTGTTAGGCTCGAACAGGGGACTTTGTTATACTCGATGAGGGGACTTTGTTATACTATTTTAGGGGCCGTTCTAATACTCGATCAGGGGCCTTTGTTATACTCGTTCAAGGAACTTTGTTATACTCGATCAGGGGCCTTTTTTTTTCTCGATGAAGGGACTTTGTTATAATCTATCAGGGGATTTGTTTTACTCGATGAGGGGACTTTGTTATACTCGATCAGGGTACTTTGGTATTCTCGATCAGGGGTACTTTGTTATACTCGATCAGGGAACTTTGTTATACTCGATTAGGGGCATTTGTTATACTCGTTCAGGGGACTTTGTTATTCTCAATCAGGGGACATTGTTATACTCGATAAGGGGACTTTGTTATTCTCGATCAGGGGGACTTTGTTATACTCGATCTGGGGACTGTGTTATACTCGATGAGGGGAATTTGTTATACTCGATTAGGGGACATTGTTATACTCCATGACGGTTCTTTGTTATACTCGATCAGTGGCCTTTGTTATACTCGAACAGGGGACTTTGTTATTCTCGATCAGTGGACTTTGTTATACTATTTTAGGGGCCGTTGTTATACTCGATCAGGGGCCTTTGTTATACTCGTTCAAGGGACTTTGTTATACTCGATCAGGAGACTTTGTTACACTCGATCAGAGGCCTTTGTTGTACTCGACCAGGGGACTTTGTTATACTCGATGAGGTGCCTTTGTTCTACTCGATAAGGGGAATTTGTTATACTCGATAAGTGGACTTTGTTATACTCGATAAGGGGACTTTGTTATTTTCGATCAGGGGGACTTTGTTATACTCGATCAGAGGACTTTGTTATTCTCGATTAGGGGCATTTGTTATACTCGTTCAGGGGACTTTGATATACTCAATCAGGGGACTTTGTTATGCTCGATCAGGGGACTTTGTTATACTCGATGAGGTGCCATTGTGATGCTCGATCAGGGGGCTGTGGTATACTCGATCAGGGGGTTTGTTATACTCGATCAGGGGACTTTGTTATACTCGACCAGGGGCCTTTGTTAACTGGATCAGGGGCCTTTGTTTTTCTAGATAAGGGGCCTTTGTTATACTCTTCAGGGGATTTTGTTATACTCGATCAGGGGACATTGTTATACTCGATCAGTGGCCTTTGTTATACTCGAACAGAGGACTTTGTTATTCTCGATCAGGGGACGTTCTTATACTCGGTCATGGGACTTTGTTATAATACTTTAGGGCCGTTGTTATACTCGATGAGGTGCCTTTGTTATACTCGTTCAAGGGACTCTATTATTACTCGATCAGGGACTTTTTTATACTCGATGAGGGGCCTTTGTTAAACTCGATCAGAGGCCCTTCTTTTACTCGATCATGGGCCTTTGTTATAATCTATCAGCGGACTTTGTTATACTTGACGAGGGGGCTTTGTTATACTCGATCAGGGGACTTTGTTATACTCGATCAGGGGCCTTTGTTAACTGGATCAGGAGCCTTTGCTTTTCTAGATAAGGGGCCTTTGTTATACTCTTCAGGGGACTTTGTTATACTCGATCAGGGGACTTTGTTTTACTCGATCAGGGGACTTTGTTATACTCCATCAAAGTTCTTTGTTATTATCGATGAGGGGCCTTTGTTATAGTCGATTAGGAGCCTGTGTTATACTCGATCAGGGGTCTCTGTTATAATCGATCAGGGGACTTTGTTATACCCGATCAATGGCCTTTGTTATACACGAACAGGGGACTTTGTTATACTCGATCAGGTAACTTTTTTATACTATTTTAGGGGCCGTTGTTATACTCGCTCAGGGGCCTTTGTTATACTCGTTCAAGGGACTTTGTTATACTCGATAAGGGGCCATTGTTAAACTCGATCAGGGGCCTTTGTTGTACTCGACCAGGGGACTTTGTTGTACTCGATCAGGGGCCTTTGTTAACTCGATCAGGGGCCCATGTTTTTCTCGATAAGGGGCCTTTGTTATACTCTATCAGGGGACTTTGTTATACTCGTTTAGGGAACTTTGTTATACTCGAACAGGGGAAATTTGTTATGCTCGATGAGGGAACTTTGTTATATTCGATGAGGAGCCTTTGTGATACTCGATGAGGGGGCTTTGGTATACTCGATCAGGGGGCTTTGTTATACTCGATCAGGGGACTTTATGATACTCGATCAAGGGCCTTTGGAAATTCGATTAGGGGACTTTGTTATACTCGATCAGGGGACTTTGTTATACTCGATGAGGGGCGTTTGTTATACTCGATGAGGGGCGTTTGTTATACTCGATGAGGGGCGTTTGTTAACTCGATCAGGGGCCCATGTTTTTCTCGATAAGGGGCCTTTGTTATACTCTATCAGGGGACTTTGTTATACTCGTTCAGAGGACTTTGTTATAGTCGATTAGGGGCCTCTGTTATACTCGATAGGGGACTTTGTTGTTCTCGATCAGGGGACTTTCTTATACTCGGTCATGGGACTTTGTTATATTACTTTAGGGCCGTTGTTATACTCGATGCGAGGCCTTTGTTACACTCGTTCAAGGGACTTTATTATACTCGATAAGGGGACTTAATTATACTCGATGAGGGGCCTTTGTTAAACTCGATCAGAGGCCTTTGTTTTTCTCGATCATGGGCCTTTGTTATAATCTATCAGGGGACTTTGTTATACTCGATCATTGGACTTTGTTATACTCGATCATGGGACTTTGTTATACTCGATCAGTGGACTTTGTTATATTCGATCAGGGGACTTTGTTATACTCGATCATTTGACTTTGTTATACTCGATTAGGGGGCTTTGTTATACTCGACCAGAGGACTTTGTTATACTCGACTAGAGACTTTGTTATACTCGATCAGGGGACTTTGTTACACTCTATCAGGGGCCTTTGTTGTACTCGACCAGGGGACTTTGTTGTACTCGACCAGGGGACTTTGTTATACTCGATTAGGGAAATTTGTTATACTCGATCAGGGAACTTTGTTTTACTCGATGAGGTGCCTTTGTTCTGCTCGATAAGGGGAATTTGTTATACTCGACCAGGGGACTTTGTTATACTCGACAAAGGGGCTTTGTTATACTCGATCAGGGGACTTTGTTATACTCGTTCAGGGGGAAATGTGTTATGCTCGATGAGGGGACTTTGTTATATTCGATGAGGAGCCTTTGTGATACTCGATGAGGGGGCTTTGGTATACTCGATCAGGGGGCTTTGTTATACTTGATCAGGGGACTTTATGATACTCGATCAAGGGCCTTTGCAAATTCGATTAGGGGACTTTGTTATACTCGATCAGGGGACTTTGTTATACTCGATGAGGGGCCTTTGTTATACTCGATGAGGGGCGTTTATTATACTCGATCAGGGGCCTTTGTTAACTCGATCAGGGGCCCATGTTTTTCTCGATAAGGGGCCTTTGTTATACTCTACCAGGGGACTTTGTTATACTCGTTCAGAGGACTTTGTTATAGTCGAATAGGGGCCTCTGTTATACTCGATCAGGGGACTTTGTTGTTCTCGATCAGGGGACTTTGTTATACTCGGTCATGGGACTTTGTTATATTACTTTAGGGCCGTTGTTATACTCGATGAGGGGCCTTTGTTAAACTAGTTCAAGGGACTTTATTATACTCGATAAGGGGACTTTATTATACTCGATGAGGGGCCTTTGTTAAACTCGATCAGAGGCCTTTGTATTTCTCGATCATGGGCCTTTGTTATAATCTATCAGGGGACTTTGTTATACTCGACGAGGGGACTTTGTTATACTCGATCAGGGGATTTTGATATACTCGATCAGGGGACTTTGCTATAATCGATCATTTGACTTTGTAATGCTCGATTAGGGGGCTTTGTTATACTCGATCAGGGGACTTTGTTATACTCGACTAGGGACTTTGTTATAGTCGATCAGGAGACTTTGTTACACTCGATCAGAGGCCTTTGTTGTACTCGACCAGGGGACTTTGTTATACTCGATTAGGTGCCTTTGTTCTACTCGATTAGGGAACTTTGTTATACTCGTTCAGGGGACTTTGTTTTACTCGATGAGGTGCCTTTGTTCTGCTCGATAAGGGGAATTTGTTATAATCGACCAGGGGACTTTGTTATACTCGACAAGGGGGCTTTGTTATACTCGTTCAGGGGACTTTGTTATACTCGATCAGGGGAAATTTGTTATGCTCGATGAGGGGACTTTGTTATATTCGATGAGGAGCCTTTGTGATACTCGATGAGGGGACTTTGATATACTCGAGCAGAGGACTTTGTTATACTCTATCAGGGGACATTGTTATACTCGATCAGGGGACTTTGTTATACTCGATCATTGGACTTTGTTATACTCGATCATGGGACTTTGTTATACTCGATCAGAGGACTTTGTTATATTCGATCAGGGGACTTTGTTATACTCGATCATTTGACTTTGTTATACTCGATTAGGGGGCTTTGTTATACTCGATCAGGGGACTTTGTTACACTCTATCAGGGGCCTTTGTTGTACTCGACCAGGGGACTTTGTTGTACTCGACCAGGGGACTTTGTTATACTCGATTAGGGCACTTTGTTATACTCGATCAGGGGACTTTGTTTTACTCGATGAGGTGCGTTTGTTCTGCTCGATAAGGGGAATTTGTTATAGTCGACCAGGGGACTTTGTTATACTCGACAAGGGGGCTTTGTTATACTCGATCAGGGGACTTTGTTATACTCGTTCAGGGGACTTTGTTATACTCGATCAGGGGAAATTTGTTATGCTCGATGATGGGACTCTGTTATATTCGATGAGGAGCCTTTGTGATACTCCATGAGGGGACTTTGGTATACTCGATCAGGGGGCTTTGTTATACTCGATCAGGGGACTTTGCAAATTGGATTAGGGGACTTTGTTATACTCGATCAGGGGACTTTTTTATACTCGATGAGGGGCCTTTGTTATACTCGATGAGGGGCGTTTGTTATACTCGATCAGGGGCCTTTGTTAACTCGATCAGGGGCCCATGTTTTTCTCGATAAGGGGCCTTTGTTATACTCTATCAGGGGACTTTGTTATACTCGTTCAGAGGACTTTGTTATAGTCGATTAGGGGCCTCTGTTATAATCGATCAGGGGACTTTGTTGTTCTCGATCAGGGGACTTTGTTATACTCGGTCATGGGACTTTGTTATATTACTTTAGGGCCGTTGTTATCCTCGATGAGGGGCCTTTGTTACACTCGTTCAAGGGACTTTATTATACTCGATAAGGGGACTTTATTATACTCGATGAGGGGCCTTTGTTAAACTCGATCAGAGGCCTTTGTTTTTCTCGATCATGGGCCTTTGTTATAATCTATCAGGGGACTTTGTTATACTCGACGAGGACTTTGTTATACTCTTTGTTATACTCGATCAGGAGACTTTGTTACACTCGATCAGGGGCCTTTGTTGCATTCGACTAGGGGACTTTTTTGTACTCGACCAGGGGACTTTGTTATACTCGATAAGTGGACTTTGTTATTCTCGATCAGGGGGGCTTTGTTATACTCGATCAGAGGACTTTGTTATACTCGATTAGGGGCATTTGTTATACTCGTTCAGGTAACTTTGTTATACTCAATCAGGTGACTTTGTTATGCTCGATCAGGGGACTTTGTTATACTCGATGAGGGGCCTTTGTGATACTCGATTAGGGGGCTGTGGTTTACTCGATTTGGGGGCTTTGTTATACTCGATTAGGGGACTTTGTTATACTCGATCAGGGGCCATTGTTAACTGGATCAGGGGCCTTTGTTTTTCTAGATAAGAGGCCTTTGTTATACTCTTCAGTGGACTTTATTATACTCGATCATGGGACTTTGTTATACTCGATCAGGGGACTTTGTTATACTCGATCAGAGGACTGTGTTATACTCCATGAGGGTTCTTTGTTATTATCGATGTGGGGCCTTTGTTATAGTCGATTAAGAGCCTCTGTTATACTCGATCAGGTGACTGTTATACTCGATGAGGGGCCTTTGTGATACTCGATTAGGGGGCTGTGGTTTACTCGATTTGGGGGCTTTGTTATAATTATTTAGGCCGCGCAGTTATACTCCTGGCGAGGGGCCTTTGTTACACTTCCGTTCAAGGACTTTATTATACTCTCGATAAGGTGACTTTTATTATACCTCGATTAGTGGCCTTTTGTTAAACTCAATCAGGAGGCCTTTGTTTTCCTGACTGCGGCCTTTATTATAATCTATCAGTGACTTTGTTACTCGATCATTGGACTTTGTTATACTCGATCATGGGACTTTGTTATACTCGATCAGTGGACTCTTGTTATATTCCGGATCAGGGACTTTGTTATACTCGATCATTTGACTTGTTATACCTGGGATTAGGGGGCTTTGTTATACTCGATCAGGACTTTGTTACACTCTATCAGGGCCTTTTGTTGTACTTTAACAGGGGACTTTTTGTTGTACTCCTAATCAGGGACTTTGTTAGTACTCGATCAGGGAACTTTGTTATACTCGATCAGGGGACTTTGTTACACTCTATGAGGGGCCTTTGTTGTACTCGACCAGGGGACTTTGTTGTACTCGACCAGGGGACTTTGTTATACTCGATTAGGGAACTTTGTTATACTCGATCAGGAGTCTTTGTTATACTCGTTCAGTGGAAATTTGTTATGCTCGATGAGGGGACTTTGTTATATTCGATGAGGAGCCTTTGTGATACTCGATGAGGGGGCTTTGGTTTACTCGATCAGGGGGCTTTGTTATACTCGATCAGGGGACTTTATGATACTCGTTCAGGGCCTTTGCAAATTCGATTAGGGGACTTTGTTATACTCTATCAGGGGCCTTTGTTGTACTCGAACAGGGGACTTTGTTGTACTCGACCAGGGGACTTTGTTATACTCGATCAGGGAACTTTGTTATACTCGATCAGGGGACTTTGTTTTACTCGATGAGGTGCCTTTGTTCTGCTCGATAAGGGGAATTTGTTATACTCGATGAGGGGCCTTTGTTATACTCGATGAGGGGCGTTTATTATACTCGATCAGGGGCCTTTGTTAACTCGAACAGGGGCCCATGTTTTTCTCGATA
The DNA here is from genome assembly GCF_018991925.1 of Homarus americanus. Taxonomy (NCBI): domain Eukaryota; kingdom Metazoa; phylum Arthropoda; class Malacostraca; order Decapoda; family Nephropidae; genus Homarus; species Homarus americanus. Next base: position 36,362 of record NW_024728527.1, on the reverse strand, counting down.
AGGGGCCTTTGTTATACTCTATCAGGGGACTTTGTTATACTCGTTCAGAGGACTTTGTTATAGTCGAATAGGGGCCTCTGTTATACTCGATCAGGGGACTTTGTTGTTCTCGATCAGGGGACTTTGTTATACTCGGTCATGGGACTTTGTTATATTACTTTAGGGCCGTTGTTATACTCGATGAGGGGCCTTTGTTAAACTAGTTCAAGGAACTTTATTATACTCGATAAGGGGACTTTATTATACTCGATGAGGGGCCTTTGTTAAACTCGATCAGAGGCCTTTGTTTTTCTCGATCATGGGCCTTTGTTATAATCTATCAGGGGACTTTGTTATACTCGACGAGGGGACTTTGTTATACTCGATCAGGGGATTTTGATATACTCGATCAGGGGACTTTGCTATAATCGATCATTTGACTTTGTAATGCTCGATTAGGGGGCTTTGTTATACTCGATCAGGGGACTTTGTTATACTCGACTAGGGACTTTGTTATAGTCGATCAGGAGACTTTGTTACACTCGATCAGAGGCCTTTGTTGTACTCGACCAGGGGACTTTGTTATATTCGATTAGGTGCCTTTGTTCTACTCGATTAGGGAACTTTGTTATACTCGTTCAGGGGACTTTGTTTTACTCGATGAGGTGCCTTTGTTCTGCTCGATAAGGGGAATTTGTTATAATCGACCAGGGGACTTTGTTATACTCGACAAGGGGGCTTTGTTATACTCGTTCAGGGGACTTTGTTATACTCGATCAGGGGAAATTTGTTATGCTCGATGAGGGGACTTTGTTATATTCGATGAGGAGCCTTTGTGATACTCGATGAGGGGACTTTGATATACTCGAGCAGAGGCCTTTGTTATACTCTATCAGGGGACATTGTTATACTCGATCAGGGGACTTTGTTATACTCGATCATTGGACTTTGTTATACTCGATCATGGGACTTTGTTATACTCGATCAGAGGACTTTGTTATATTCGATCAGGGGACTTTGTTATACTCGATCATTTGACTTTGTTATACTCGATTAGGGGGCTTTGTTATACTCGATCAGGGGACTTTGTTACACTCTATCAGGGGCCTTTGTTGTACTCGACCAGGGGACTTTGTTGTACTCGACCAGGGGACTTTGTTATACTCGATTAGGGAACTTTGTTATACTCGATCAGGGACTTTGTTTTACTCGATGAGGTGCCTTTGTTCTGCTCGATAAGGGGAATTTGTTATACTCGACCAGGGGACTTTGTTATACTCGACAAGGGGGCTTTGTTATACTCGATCAGGGGACTTTGTTATACTCGTTCAGGGGAAATTTGTTATGCTCGATGAGGGGACTTTGTTATATTCGATGAGGAGCCTTTGTGATACTCGATGAGGGGGCTTTGGTATATTCGATCAGGAGGCTTTGTTATACTCGATCAGGGGACTTTATGATACTCGATCAAGGGCCTTTACAAATTCGATTAGGTGACTTTGTTATACTCGATCAGGGGACTTTGTTATACTCGATGAGGGGCCTTTGTTATACTCGATGAGGGGCGTTTGTTATACTCGATCAGGGGCCTTTTTTAACTCGATCAGGGGCCTATGTTTTTCTCGATAAGGGGCCTTTGTTATACATTATCAGGGGACTTTGTTACACTCGTTCAGAGGACTTTGTTATAGTCGATTAGGGGCCTCTGTTATACTCGATCAGGGGACTTTGTTGTTCTCGATCAGGGGACTTTGTTATACTCGGTCATGGGACTTTGTTATATTACTTTAGGGCCGTTGTTATACTCGATGAGGGGCCTTTGTTACACTCGTTCAAGGGACTTTATTATACTCGATAAGGGGACTTTATTATACTCGATGAGGGGCCTTTGTTAAACTCGATCAGAGGCCTTTGTTTTTCTCGACCATGGGCCTTTGTTATAATCTATCAGGGGACTTTGTTATACTCGACGAGGGGACTTTGTTATACTCGATCAGGGGATTTTGTTATACTCGATCAGGGGACTTTGCTATAATCGATCATTTGACTTTGTAATTCTCGATTAGGGGGCTTTGTTATACTCGATCAGGGGACTTTGTTATACTCGACTAGGGACTTTGTTATACTCGATAAGGGGACTTTGTTATTCTCGATCAGGTGGACTTTGTTATACTCGATCAGAGGACTTTGTTATTCTCGATTAGGGGCATTTGTTATACTCGTTCAGGGAACTTTGATATACTCAATCAGGGGACTTTGTTATGCTCGATCAGGGGACTTTGTTATACTCGATGAGGGGCCATTGTGATGCTCGATCAGGGGGCTGTGGTATACTCGATCAGGGGGTTTGTAATACTCGATCAGGGGACTTTGTTATACTCGACCAGGGGCCTTTGTTAACTGGATCAGGGGCCTTTGTTTTTCTAGATAAGGGGCCTTTGTTATACTCTTCAGGGGATTTTGTTATACTCGATCAGGGGACATTGTTATACTCGATCAGTGGCCTTTGTTGTACTCGAACAGGGGACTTTGTTATTCTCGATCAGGGGACTTTCTTATACTCGGTCATGGGACTTTGTTATATTACTTTAGGGCCATTGTTATACTCGATGAGGGGCCTTTGTTATACTCGTTCAAGGGACTCTATTATTACTCGATTAGGGGACTTTTTTATACTCGATGAGGGGCCTTTGTTAAACTCGATCAGAGGCCCTTCTTTTTCTCGATCATGGGCCTTTGTTATAATCTATCAGGGGACTTTGTTATACTTGACGAGGGGGCTTTGTTATACTCGATCAGGGGACTTTGTTATACTCGATCAGGGGCCTTTGTTAACTGGATCAGGAGCCTTTGCTTTTCTAGATAAGGGGCCTTTGTTATACTCTTCAGGGGACTTTGTTATATTCGATCAGGGGACTTTGTTTTACTCGATCAGGGGACTTTGTTATACTCCATCAAAGTTCTTTGTTATTATCGATGAGGGGCCTTTGTTATAGTCGATTAGGAGCCTGTGTTATACTCGATCAGGGGTCTCTGTTATAATCGATCAGGGGACTTTGTTATACCCGATCAGTGGCCTTTGTTATACACGAACAGGGAACTTTGTTATACTCGATCAGGGGACTTTGTTATAATATTTTAGGGGCCGTTGTTATACTCGATCAGGGGCCTTTGTTATACTCGTTCAAGGTACTTTGTTATACTCGATAAGGGGCCATTGTTAAACTCGATCAGGGGCCTTTGTTGTACTCGACCAGGGGACTTTGTTGTACTCGACCAGGGGACTTTGTTATACTCGATTAGGGAACTTTGTTATACTCGATCAGGGGTCTTTGTTATACTCGATAAGGTGACTTGTTATTCTCGATCAGGAAGACTTTCTTATACTCGATCAGGGGACTTTGTTTTACTCGATGAGGTGCCTTTGTTTTGCTCGATCAGGGGAATTTGTTATACTCGACCAGGGGACTTTGTTATACTCGACAAGGGGGCTTTCTTATACTCGATCAGGGGACTTTGTTATACTCGTTTAGGGGACTTTGTTATACTCAATCAGCGGAAAATTGTTATGCTCGAAGAGGGGACTTTGTTATATTCGATGAGGGGCCTTTGTGATACTCGATGAGGGGGCTTTGGTATACTCGATCAGGGGGCTTTGTTATACTCGATCAGGGGACTTTATTATACTCGATCAAGGGCCTTTGCAAACTCGATCAGGGGGCTTTGTTATACTCGATCAAGGGACTTTGTTATACTCGATGAGGGTCCTTAGCAAATTCGATTAGGGGACTTTGTTATACTCGATGAGGGGCGTTTGTTATACTCGATCAGGGGCCTTTGTTAACTCAATCAGGGGCCCATGTTTTTCTCGATAAGGGGCCTTTGTTATACTCTATCAGGGGACTTTGTTGTACTCGATCATTGGACTTTGTTATACTCGATCATGGGACTTTGTTATACTCGATCAGTGGACTTTGTTATATTCGATCAGGGGACTTTGTTATACTCGATCATTTGACTTTGTTATACTCGATTAGGGGGCTTTGTTATACTCGATCAGGGGACTTTGTTACACTCTATCAGGGGCCTTTGTTGTACTCGACCAGGGGACTTTGTTACTCGACCAGGTGACTTTGTTATACTCGATTAGGGAACTTTGTTATACTCGATCAGGGGACTTTGTTTCACTCGATGAGGTGCCTTTGTTCTGCTCGATAAGGGGAATTTGTTATACTCGACCAGGGGACTTTGTTATACTCGACAAGGGGGCTTTGTTATACTCGATCAGGGGACTTTGTTATACTCGTTCAGGGGACTTTGTTATACTCGATCAGGGGAAATTTGTTATGCTCGATGAGGGGACTTTGTTATATTCGATGAGGAGCCTTTGTGATACTCGATGAGGGGGCTTTGGTATACTCGATTAGGGGACTTTATGATACTCGATCAAGGGCGTTTGCAAATTCGATTAGGGGATTTTGTTATACTCGATCAGGGGACTTTGTTATACTCGATGAGGGGCCTTTGTTATACTCGATGAGGGGCGTTTGTTATACTCGATCAGGGGCCTTTGTTAACTCGATCAGGGGCCCATGTTTTTCTCGATAAAGGGCCTTTGTTATACTCTATCAGGGGACTTTGTTATACTCGTTCAGAGGACTTTGTTATAGTCGATTAGGGGCCTCTGTTATACTCGATCAGGGGACTTTGTTGTTCCCGATCAGGGGACTTTGTTATACTCGGTCATGGGACTTTGTTATATTACTTTAGGGCCGTTGTTATACTCGATGAGGGGCCTTTGTTACACTCGTTCAAGGGACTTTATTATCCTCGATAAGGGGACTTTATTATACTCGATGAGGGGCCTTTGTTAAACTCGATCAGAGGCCTTTGTTTTTCTCGATCATGGGCCTTTGTTATAGTCTATCAGGGGACTTTGTTATACTCGATCATTGGACTTTGTTATACTCGATCATGGGACTTTGTTATACTCGATCAGTGGACTTTGTTATATTCGATCAGGGGACTTTGTTATACTCGATCATTTGACTTTGTTATACTCGATTAGGGGGCTTTGTTATACTCGATCAGAGGACTTTGTTATACTCGACTAGAGACTTTGTTATACTCGATCAGGGGACTTTGTTACACTCTATGAGGGGCCTTTGTTGTACTCGACCAGGGGACTTTGTTGTACTCGACCAGGGGACTTTGTTATACTCGATTAGGGAACTTTGTTATACTCGATCAGGAGTCTTTGTTATACTCGTTCAGTGGAAATTTGTTATGCTCGATGAGGGGACTTTGTTATATTCGATGAGGAGCCTTTGTGATACTCGATGAGGGGGCTTTGGTTTACTCGATCAGGGGGCTTTGTTATACTCGATCAGGGGACTTTATGATACTCGTTCAGGGCCTTTGCAAATTCGATTAGGGGACTTTGTTATACTCTATCAGGGGCCTTTGTTGTACTCGAACAGGGGACTTTGTTGTACTCGACCAGGGGACTTTGTTATACTCGATCAGGGAACTTTGTTATACTCGATCAGGGGACTTTGTTTTACTCGATGAGGTGCCTTTGTTCTGCTCGATAAGGGGAATTTGTTATACTCGATGAGGGGCCTTTGTTATACTCGATGAGGGGCGTTTATTATACTCGATCAGGGGCCTTTGTTAACTCGAACAGGGGCCCATGTTTTTCTCGATAAGGGGCCTTTGTTATACTCTATCAGGGGACTTTGTTATACTCGTTCAGAGGACTTTGTTATAGTCGAATAGGGGCCTCTGTTATACTCGATCAGGGGACTTTGTTGTTCTCGATCAGGGGACTTTGTTATACTCGGTCATGGGACTTTGTTATATTACTTTAGGGCCGTTGTTATACTCGATGAGGGGCCTTTGTTAAACTAGTTCAAGGAACTTTATTATACTCGATAAGGGGACTTTATTATACTCGATGAGGGGCCTTTGTTAAACTCGATCAGAGGCCTTTGTTTTTCTCGATCATGGGCCTTTGTTATAATCTATCAGGGGACTTTGTTATACTCGACGAGGGGACTTTGTTATACTCGATCAGGGGATTTTGATATACTCGATCAGGGGACTTTCTTATTCTCGGTCATGGGACTTTTGTTATATTACTTTCGGACGTTGTTGCGCCTCGATGAGGGCCTTTGTTATACTCGTTCAAGGGACTCTATTATTACTCGATCAAGGGGACTTTTTTGCTATACTCGATGAGGGCCTTTGTTAAACTCGATCGAGAGGCCCTTCTTTTTCTCAAATCATGAGCGCTTTATTTATAATCTATCCGCGAGGGACTTTTGTTATACTTGACGAGGGGGCTTGTTATATAGATCATGGGCCTTTGTTATAATCTATCGAGACTTTGTTATACTCGACTAGGGACTTTGTTATACTCGATCAGAGACTTGTTTACACTCGATCAAAGGGGCCTTTGTTGTAGCACTCGACCAGGGACTTTGTTGTACTCGACCGAGGGGACTTTTCTGTTATACTCGATTAAGGAACTTTGTTATACTCGATCCAGAGACTTTGTTTATTCGATGAGGTGCCTTTGTTCTGCTCGATAGAAATTTGTTATACTCGACCGGGGACTTTGTTATACTCATTAAGGGGGCTTTGTTATACTCGGAAACGAGGACTGTTATACTCGTTCAGGGGACTCTGTTATACTCGATCGAAATTTGTTATGCTCGATGAGGTTTTGTTATATTCGATGAGGCCTTTGTGATACTCGATAGGGGTGCTGGTATACTCGATCAGGGGCTTTGTTATACTCGATCAGGGACTTTATTATATGCGCTCGATCAAGGGCCCTTACCAGAAGCCTCGACAGGGGACTTTGTTTTACTCGATCAGGGACTTTGATATACTCGATCGAAGTTTTCTTATACTCGATCAGGGACTTTGTTATACTCGATCAGGGACTTTGTTATACTCGATCAAGAACTTTGTTATACTCGATGAGGACTTTTGTTATACTCGATCAGGGGACTTTGTTATACTCGATCAGGGGACTTTGTTATACTCGATCGGGAACTTTGTTATACTCGATGAGGGACTTTGTTATAATCTATCAAAGTTTCTTCTCCTCAGTCAGAGGACTTTGTTATGCCTCGATCGAAATTTGTTATGCTCGATGAGGGACTTTGTTATATTCGATGAGGGCCGATCAGAGGCCATTGTTTTTCTCGATCATGGGCCTTGTTATAATCTATCAAGGGACTTTGTTATACTCGACGAGGATTTTGTTATACTTCGATCAGAGTGGATTTTATTATACTCGATCAGGGGACTTTGCAATACTCGATCATTTGACTTTGTAATACTCGATTAGGGCTTTGTTATACTCGATCAGGGACTTTGTTATACTCGACTTGGGACTTTGTTATACTCGATCAGGAGACTTTGTTACACCTCGATCAGAGGCCTTTGTTGTAATTTTCGACCAGAGGACTTTTGTTATACTCGATGAGGTGCCTTGTTCTACCTGATAAGGGAATTGTTATACTCGATCAGTGGACTTTGTTATACTCGATAAGGACTTGTTATTCTCGATCAGGGGACTTTGTTATACTCGATCAGAGGACTTTGTTATTCTCGATTAGGGCATTTGTTATACTTGTTCAGGTTTGATATACTCAATCAGGGGACATTGTTATGCTCGATCAGGGACTTTGTTATAATCGATGAGGGCCTTTTGTGATACTCGATCAGGGGCTGTATACCTGGATCAGGGGTTTGTTGTACTCGATCAGGGGACTTTGTTATACCCGGTCAGGTGTTAACTGGATCAGGGCCTTTGTTTTCTAGATAAGGGCCTTTTGCTATACTCTTTTCAGGGACTTTTGTTACACTCGATCAGGGGACTTTGTTATACTCGATCAGTGGCCTTTGTTATACTCAAACAGGGACTTTGTTATTCTCGATCAGGACTTTGTTATACTCGATCAGGACATTGTTTTACCCGATCAGGAGTCTTTGTTATACTCCATCAAAGTTCTTTGTTATTATCGATGAGGGCCTTTGTTAGAGTCGATTAGGAGCCTGTGTTATACTCGATCAGGTCTCTGTTATAATCGATCAGAGACTTTTGTTATACCCGATCAGTGGCCTTTGTTATACCGAACAGGAATTTGTTATACTCGATCAGTGGACTTTGTTATACTCGATAAGGGGACTTTGTTATTCTCGATCAGGGGGACTTTGTTATACTCGATCAGAGGACTTATTCTCGAGAGAGGACTTTGTTATTCTCGATTAGCATTGTTATACTCTGTTCAGGGAATTTGATATACTCAACTCAGGGACATTATTATGCTCATCAGGGACTTTTGTTAGGACCGATGAGGCCTTTTGTGATACTCTTCTGGGATCAGGGGCTGTGGCATACTCGATCAGGGGTTTGTTGTACTGATCAGGGACTTTGTTATACTCTGATCAGGGCCTTTGTTAACTGGACTAGGGCCTTTGCTTTTTCTAGATAAGGGCCTTTGTTATGTTTCTTCAGACTTTGTTACACTCGATCAGGGACTTTGTTATACTGATCAGTGCTCCTTGAGTACCAAACAGGGACTTTGTTATTCTCGATCAGGGACTCTTGGTTTATACCTGATCAGGGGACTTTTGTTTTACTCTGGATCAGGGACTTTATTATACCTTACATCAAAGTTCTCTTTTGTTATTACACGATGAGGGGCCTTGTTATAGTCGATTAGGAGCCTGTAAGTACTCGATCAGGGTCTCTTGTTATAACGATCAGGAGGACTTTGTTATACCGATCAGTGGCCTTTTTGTTATACTAATGAACAGGGACTTTGTTATACCGATCAGGGGACTTTGTTATACCATTTTAGGGGCTGTTATTATACCGGATCAGGCCTTTGTTATACTCGTTCAAGTGGACTTTGTTATACTCTCGATAAGGGCCATTGTTGTAACCTCGATCAGCGCCTTTTTTTTTTTTTCGATGAGAGGCCTTTTGTTATAATCTATCAGGGGACTTGTTATACTCGATGAGGGATTAAAGAATGATCAGGGACTTTGTTTTTACTCAGATCAGGTACTTTGTTAGGTACTACCTCGACCAGGGGACTTTGATATACTGGATCAGGAATTTAGTTATACTCGACCAGGGACTTTGTTATACTCGATCAGCAGACTTTGTTATACTCGATCAGGGACTTTTGTTATACTCGATCAGGTTCTTGTTATTATCGATGAGGGCCTTTGTTATAGTCGAATTGGGGCCTCTGATATACCTGATCAGGGGACTGTTATAATTTCGATCAGGGACTTTTGTTATAGTTCTCGATCAGTAGCCTTTGTTATACTCGAACAGGGGATTTGTTATACCAGATCAGGACTTTGTTATACTCGGTCATGGTACTTTTGTTATATCATTTTAGGGCCGTTGTTAAGCTAGATGAGGGGCCTTTGTTAGTGCCTGTTCAAGGGACTTTGTTATACTCGGATCAGGGACTTTGTTACACTCGATCAGCCTTGTTGTACTCGCTGACCAGGGGATCTTTGTTGTACTCTCGACCAAAGGACTTTGTTACACCGATTAGGAACTTTTGTTATACTCGATCAGGGGATTCTGTTTTACCGATGAGGCCTTTGTTCTGCTCGCTGATATGGAAATTTGTTATACTGATCAGGGACTTTGTTTATACCCCCGACATAGCTTTGTTATAATTTTCGATCAGGGGGACTTTGTTATACTCGTCAGGACTTTGTTATACCGATCAGGGGGAAATTTGTTATGCTCGATGAGGGGACTTTGTTATATCTTTATTGAGGAAGTTTTTGTGATACCTTTTCGATGAGGAAGTTCTGGGTATACTCGATCAGGGGCTTTGTTATACTCGATCAGGGACTTGCGATACCGATCAAGGACCTTGCAAATCTGATTAGGGACTTTGTTATACTCGATCAGCATTTTTGTTATACTGATGAGGGGCCTTTGTTGTTTTGATGAGGGGCGTTTGCCAGGATTTTTGATCAGGGGCCTTGTTAACCTCGATCAGGGCCCCTTGTTTTTCTCGGGATAAGCGGCCTTTTGTTATAATTTCTTTCAGGACTTCGTTATAATTTCGTTCAGAGGACTTGTTATAGTCGATTAAAATTTCGTTATACTCGATCAGGATGGTTGTTCTCGATCAGGACTTTGTTATAATTTCGGTCATGGACTTTGTTATAATACTTTAGGCCGTTGTTATACTCTCGATGAGGGCCTTTTTGTTACACCTGTTCAAGGGATTTATTATATCGATAAGGGACTTGTTATACCTCGATGAGGGCCTTTTGTTAAACTCGATCAGAGGCCATTGTTTTTCTGGATCATGTGGGACTTTGTTATACTCGATCAGAGGATTTTATTATACTCGATCAGGGGACTTTGCAATACTCGATCATTTGACTTTGTAATACTCGATTAGGGGGCTTTGTTATACTCGATCAGGGGACTTTGTTATACTCGACTTGGGACTTTGTTATACTCGATCAGGAGACTTTGTTACACTCGATCAGAGGCCTTTGTTGTACTCGACCAGAGGACTTTGTTATACTCGATGAGGTGCCTTTGTTCTACTCGATAAGGGGAATTTGTTATACTCGATCAGTGGACTTTGTTATACTCGATAAGGGGACTTTGTTATTCTCGATCAGGGGGACTTTGTTATACTCGATCAGAGGACTTTGTTATTCTCGATTAGGGGCATTTGTTATACTCGTTCAGGGGAATTTGATATACTCAATCAGGGGACATTGTTATGCTCGATCAGGGGACTTTGTTATAATCGATGAGGGGCCTTTGTGATACTCGATCAGGGGGCTGTGGTATACTCGATCAGGGGGATTGTTATACTCGATCAGGGGACTTTGTTATACTCGACCAGGGGCCTTTGTTAACTGGATGAGGGGCCTTTGTTTTTCTAGATAAGGGGCCTTTGTTATACTCTTCAGGGGATTTTGTTATACTCGATCAGGGGACATTGTTATACTCGATCAGTGGCCTTTGTTATACTCGAACAGGGGACTTTGTTATTCTCGATCAGGGGACTTTCTTATACTCGGTCATGGGACTTTGTTATATTACTTTAGGGCCGTTGTTATACTCGATGAGTGGCCTTTGTTATACTCGTTCAAGGGACTCTATTATTACTCGATCAGGGGACTTTTTTATACTCGATGAGGGGCCTTTGTTAAACCCGATCAGAGGCCCTTCTTTTTCTCGATCATGGGCCTTTGTTATAATCTATCAGGGGACTTTGTTATACTTGACGAGGGGGCTTTGTTATACTCGATGAGGGGACTTTGTTATACTCGATCAGGGGACTTTGTTAACTGGATCAGGAGGCTTTGTTTTCTAGATAAAAGGCCTTTGTTATACTCTTCAGGGGACTTTGTTATACTCGATCAGGGGACTTTGTTTTACTCGATCAGGGGACTTTGTTATACTCCATCAAAGTTCTTTGTTATTATCGATGAGGGGCCTTTGTTATAGTCGATTAGGAGCCTGTGTTATACTCGATCAGGGGTCTCTGTTATAATCGATCAGGGGACTTTGTTATACCCGATCAGTGGCCTTTGTTATACACAAACAGGGGACTTTGTTATACTCGATAAGGGGACTTTGTTATACTATTTTAGGGGCCGTTGTTATACTCGATCAGGGGCCTTTGTTATACTCGTTCAAGGGACTTTGTTATACTCGAAAAGGGGCCATTGTTAAACTCGATCAGGGGCCTTTGTTGTACTCGACCAGGGGACTTTGTTGTACTCGATCAGGGGACTTTGTTATTCTCGATAAGGTGACTTTGTTATTCTCGATCAGGAGTACTTTGTTATACTCGATCAGGGGACTTTGTTATACTCGATCAGGGGACTTTGTTTTACTCGATCAGGGGACTTTGTTATACTCCATCAAAGTTCTTTGTTATTATCGATGAGGGGCCTTTGTTATAGTCGATTAGTAGCCTGTGTTATACTCGATCAGGGGACTTTGTTATACCCGATGAGTGGCCTTTGTTATACACGAACAGGGGACTTTGTTATACTCGATCAGGGGACTTTGTTATACTATTTTAGGGGCTGTTTTTATACTCGATCAGGGGCCTTTGTTATACTCGTTCAAGGGACTTTGTTATACTCGATAAGGTGCCATTGTTAAACTCGATCAGCGGCCTTTCTTTCTCGATGAGAGGCCTTTGTTATAATCTATCAGGGGACTTTGTTATACTCGATGAGGGGACTTTGTTATACTCGATCAGTGGCCTTTGTTATACTCGAACAGGGGACTTTGTTATACTCAATCAGGGGACTTTGTTATACTCGGTCATGGTACTTTGTTATATTATTTTAGGGGCCGTTGTTATACTCGATGAGGGGCCTTTTATTATACTCGTTCAAGGGACTTTATTATACTCGATCAGGGGACTTTGTTATACTCCATGAGGGGCCTTTGTTAAACTCGATCAGAGGCCTTTGTTTTTCTCGATCATGGGCCTTTCGTTATAATCTATCAGGGGACTTTGTTATACTCGACGAGGGGACTTTGTTATACTCGATCAGGCGACTTTGTTATACGCGATCAGGGTACTTTCTTATACTCGACCAGGGGACTTTGATATATCTCGATCAGGGGACTTTGTTATATTCGATCAGGGGACTTTGTTATACTCGATCATTGGACTTTGTTATACTCGATTAATAGGCTTTGTTATACTCGATCAAAGGACTTTGTTATACTCAATCAGGGGACTTTGTTATACTCGATCAGGGGACTTTGTTATACTCGATTAGGGGACTTTGTTAAACTCGATCAGGGGACTTTGTTTTACTCGATCAGTGGACTTTGTTATATTCGATCAGGGGACTTTGTTAAACTCGATCATTGGACTTTGTTATACTCGATTAGGGGGCTTTGTTATACTCGATCAGGGGACTTTGTTATACTCGATCAGGGGACTTTGTATATACTCTACTAGGGACTTATTTATACTCGATCAGGGGACTTTGTTATACTCGATCAGGGGCCTTTGTTGTACTCGACCAGGGGACTTTGTTATACTCGAAAAGGGGACTTTGTTATAATCGATCAGGGGACTTAGTTATATTCGATAAGGGGACTTTGTTATTCTCGATCAGGGGGACTTTGTTATACTCGATTAGGGGACTTTGTTATTCTCGATCAGGGGACTTTGTTATACTCGATCAGGGTTCTTTGTTATACTCGATCTTGGGACTTTGTTATACTCGTTAAGGGGCCATTGTTATACTCGACCAGGGGCCTTTGTTACACTCGATTAGGGGCCTTTGTTATACTCGATCATGGGACTTTGTTGCACTCGACCAGGGGACTTTGTTATAATCGAAAAGGGGGCTTTGTTATACTCGATCAAGGGGCTTTGTTATACTCCATGAGTGGGCTTTGTTATACTCGACCCAGAGGAGTTTTTACTCGATCAGAGGACTTTGTTATACTCTATAAGGGGTCCTTGTTATACTCGACAACGAGCCTTTGTTATAATCGAAAAGGGGGCTTTGTTATACTCGATCAATGGGCTTTGTTATACTCGATCAGGGGGCTTTGTTATACTCAACCAGGGGACTTTTTACTCGATCAGGGGACTTTGTTATACTCGAATAGGTGACTTTGTTACACTCGATCAGGGGACTTTGTTATACTCGATCAGGGGACTTTGTTATACTCGATCAGGGGACTTTGTTATACTCGATCAGGGGCCTTTGTTATACTTGATCAGGGAGCGTTTGTTATACTCGATCATTGGAATTTGTTATACTCGATCAGGGGACTTTGTATATACTCGACTAGGGAGTTATACTCGATCAGGGGACTTTGTTATACTCAATCAGGGTCCTTTGTTGTACTCCATCAGGGGACTTTGTTGTACTCGACCAGGGGACTTTGTTATACTCGATCAAAAGCCTTTGTTATACTCGATCAGGAGAGTTTGTTATACTCGATCAGGGGACTTTGTTATATTCGATTAGGGGGCTTTGTTATACTTGATCTGGGGACTTTGTTATTCTCGATTAGGGGCCTGTGTTATACTCGATCAGGGGACTTTGTTATACTCGATGAGGGTGTCACGTGCCTGAGCGCTCGGGAACTCGCATGGCGTGAGGCATATGTTCACACCTACATTTCACACAAGCTATTAACTTGTTAATTGTACTTATTATATTATTATTGTTCTTAGTTGCTTAGGTTAATTGTATATTTATGTATGTTATTAATATGCATCATTGTGTTACTCTGTTAAGTCAAATCAAGAGTAGTATTAATTAATTATATAAAATATCTAGCAAATGTCCTGGATCATATGATATGAGATGCGCTCCTCCACGTCGTGCCCCACGCTTCCCCAGTAGCGAAAAACCATGGCATATGGTAGACGTGTCCATTCGTTCTCTAGCCTTGAGCCTTGTCTAGTGCCTTGTCCAGTAGGGTGTCATACGGGGGCGAATTTTTTTTTTTGAGTTTGAAAAATCGGCCCATGGTATTAATGATGTAGTTCTATGTGCAGAATCATGTGATATCTTCAGATTTGAAAAGTTTTCATTTTTTGCTAGGTAAATTTTAACTTGAAATTTTATGAAAATTCAGTATTCCCACCCTTTTACCAACACCACTAAATAGCTTATTTAAAGTAAAGTAAATGTATCAGGTTAATTTATTAGGATGAAAATGATCCAGAATAGTGAAACGAATGATCTTGACACATTTATTAAATTTAATATTCCTTTAGAAAACAAAATCATCAAATACAAAAACCGGTTTTACTACTACGACCCGGTGTTGCTGCACACCATAGAGAACATGTCTTTCTTGCTTCTGTTTCTACTCATCACCTCCCTGCTGACCACCTGAGCTCGGATGTAGCCTTCCCTCCTCTCCTGGCTGTACACGTGACTGCTGGTCTCGCTCACTTGCTGTACACAACGCTCTATACTCTGGGTGTGCGAGGGCCAGGCAGGGACATGCATGGGGTTGTCCAGGAAAGCTCTGACTTGAACATTGGTGAGGCTGCAGGTAAGAGGCTCACTGCCAGCCTGGATGTTATCCAGATCTATGAGATCAGTGAGGGTCTTGGCACCTAGATTGACTTCAGGAGTCTTCCTGACCCTGAAGGAATCGTCACCAACTGATTCGTCATGCCCAGATCCTCTCATAAGTCTCATATCCAAGATCTTTTTGACTGCCACTCTTCTCTCCTCCTCATCCTTACTGCAGAGCATTTTCTGCAGAACTGCCTCGGGATGAGCATACCAGGAAGATCTCCTCACAGTCTGCTCCACAATCTGAACAACCTTCCTTGGCTGACTCCTCAGGAGCTCAAGCTGGAAGAGAACATGCCTCGGACCTTCGGAGAACGATGATTTGACCTTGGTGTTGAACCAATTTGGCAAGTAGACACTCACGATGAATTGGACAATAAGTCTCAGGTTGTGAAGCTGGTTCCCTTTCAGTTTATGATGAGCGACCCAAATTCTGCAGAACCTGAGAGCCGTTGTGAGCCACCTAGAATGTGAGACTGGACCTATCTGCAGGTAAGCAAGTCTATCAGGCATGACCCCAGTTTTGATGGCACTGCAAATCATGTAACCGTAGTACTGGTCAGTACTCAGGTCGTCAATGACAGTATGTGCAAGCTCAACGAGTGGAGGGCCAACTGTGATTTTTTCAAAGCTCGGATTTATTTCTAACTCAGTGGCAGAGTCCAGCATCTTGCCAAGAGGACCAGACCATCTGTTGTTTGAAAGAGTCTTGCCATCCAGCTCCTGGATCAGATGTCTGAGTGGCAACTCGTTGGTGTGGAGGTCACAAACAATCCAGACCAGCTTCCTCCCAATCTTCCGCTCTATCCACTGTATGACCCCCCCTTGCCACCCTGTGTTCGTGTTGGTGCTGTCCCCTCCAATGGCCTGCAGGGTCTGGTCTACGTTCCTCTCTCTGAGCCAGTTCACAATGTTATCTGCCACTATCTCAGCTGGTTTCCTGATGTCATCTTTCTCTGGAGTGAAATGCCACAAATACTTCCCTCCTGGTTCACTGCAGCAGGAGTAGTGTTCCTCTTTCACCATGGCAGGGAACAACTTGTCAGAATCTCCAACTTTCATGAACACTTTAGTGTCATCCCTTCTCCCATCAAAGAACAAACATTTGATTCCATTTTCTCTTATCCCCTTATCAAACTCCTCTTCTAGGTTACTGACAAGTTTCTCCTGAGCTCTCCTTACTTTGTTATGATCTATCACCAGGTGAACATCATCAGGTGTTATCAAACCACCGTCAATCCAGGTAGCTGTTGCTATCTCTGCAGTTTCTCTGAGACCAGTGTGGTGTCGCATGCTGGCCAGAGCTATGCTCGGGATATCTTTCCTATTTCGAATCTTATGCCTGGAAGGTTTGGGATCATTATTTTCTGGGTTAGGGACAAAGTCACCATTCTCCTGGTCAGCACTCGGATCAGCCATGGGGAAGTCATTAAACTCTGAATCAGCTTGACTCCAATCATCGGCCTTTTTTACCTCACCCTGGGCCTTCTCAAGTCTCTTTTCCTCGGCAACTCTTCTCCTCTTCTGTCTCTCTGTGGCACTGTGATAGGTCTGAATTATGAAATAATACAAAATAAGTTAATGAACACCACTAACTTATCTTTTGAAAATGCATGTCAGATAGCTACAAGCATGGAACACATGCTGATTTAAAATGTAAGAGATGCCTTGGGAAACATCAAAGCTTTCAGTGTAAGTTAAAAAATTCAAGATGTTACAATTGTCAGCATATTGGACATATTGCTCCTGCCTGTGAGAAAGAAATTACAGCTCCTGCCAGTATACTGCCAGATCTGGGGTCCCTAAGTCTAAGGGGATAACTTAACTCTATTCTTAATTTCTAAGGGTTGCTGCCACCAGACCCCCTCTGGGCAGTATGTAGCTCTTTAGGTAGTAGGCAGAGTGGACTAGGCATTGGGTTAGGTTTTTCATTGACCAGATCAATAAGGGGAAGGAAGGGTGAAACCATAACATGTCTTAGTTCTTTCAATTGTTCTTTCTACTTGCTTCAGTTCATTGGTTACTACATAACCTCAGTTTTTTTTGGTAGCATGTCGAGGGTCTAGGCACATGGGTATTGCAATTCTGATATCAGGTCCCTTGGACGGAAGTAAAGGTGGAATACTGCGGGAAATGAATACCCCTGATATATTCTAAGAAAATGTTTATTAAAATGGAATCAAAGTGGGGAAAAATATATTATTAACATATAACTCCAAGGCCACTCCTAGGCTTTACTCAACTGCAAATTACTCAGATACTACTCTTATTACTCACAACCTTACTGGTGTTACATTACATTACATAGTTACATGACAATTCCTTGGCTTCTCTCAACTGCCTATCCAAGCGGATACTTTTACTGCACCCATATTACTGGTGATACATTTCATTACATACATGACAACTTCCATATGATACTTCACTAACTGTTGGTAGTGCATATATGGTGCACTCACAACACACAAGATGTTATTACTGAAACCAACTCATACATGGGTCCACTACCCAACATGGGATACTTATTCCAGAATTACCCCCAAACACATACAACAACACTGTGGACATATAACTCCAAGGCATGTCCCAGGGTATCACACTGGCGCCTGTAACACTGACGATCGTTGTGGTGATCGGTTAAAGCCAGACACATGGCGAGTCTGGGGTCTAGCTCCACGAGGTAGAGTGGAGCCGATTAATCATGCCGAGTCAGCTCCATCGCTCATATATTGGTCTCTGCTGAATATCCCCCTGGCTCCGAGTGACAGGTGGGGGTTCAATTAAGCCCACCCTGGATCTGTAGGACAACGAAGTTGGATGGCGTTACGGGAGGCTAGCATGGACAACACAATCACAACAAATCCTTCGTCTCGCAGCATCAGGCGACATTTACTTTATATTTCTTCTCACACTGGGTGAATAACAATTACACTGTCACAACATGAACACTGATATTCACTACAATTGACTGAATCAAACTGAATGGCTAGGGAACACATCCACATACCTGTAGGACAACGAAGTTGGATGGCATTACGGGAGGCTTGATCCTCCCGCTCACCCATGGTTATATATACCCCTGAGTTGCAAGCGATCGCTACTCACGAAATGACAGAAATTACAAACAAACCGACTGTTGCACATTCAAAGATGACCCTCAGTTGACAAAGGTCTGGCGAATTACTCGAGTTGATTTACAAAAGCTAATTCAAGATTGAGCTTACTAGTAGAAAGTGGAATAAACACATATTGACAACTGAGCTCGAAGGCCGGACTTACTGGGAGGGATTCTGACTGTACAACGAGTGGGAAAAACACGTCTCCTCTTAGGGATAGCTAACCAGCTACCCACACAGGTATTTTCATCTGATATCTGCGGAAGTTATGTTCACTAAACATTCACAGACGCAAATAGTATGACCTTCAAACCACGATCTACACTAACCCCGATAGTACACTAGCCCAGATCAATTGGACTCTCACAACCCTCCTATAGGTATCTTGAGTTCTCCTTAATGATATGAGTACATACAATTACTATTATAAACCCGTAACTGGGTACAATTCATCAAATAATTCTGCAACATTCATTAGGTGAGTTAGTCTTTATCAATGACCCATTCTCTGAGATTCTACAAGCGCAGTGGATTTGAATGTTATGTAGCGTAATATGAATTAAAGGGGGTTTTTAGGAATGACAATGATGTGCGCAGTACACCAGAAGTGATAAAAGTACAGTAGAGTATATGTCGTTGAAGGTGATGAGAAGGAAATGAAAAACAGTATTCATGAGTGTTAGTAATTTTGAACCTGATAATGATGAGAGTGTCCATCTGTTTACTATTTACACCAGTCATGAAGAGAAAGTTAAACATAGGTATGATGTGGACTTGTGCATTAATGACACACCTGTAACCATGGAAGTGGTATATACTGCAGCTGATTTCTCCATAATGAGTAGAGATAGGAGTCAAGTTGAGAACTTATACTGGACAGATTTTGAACACAGAAGGTAAATTAGAGTGTGAGGGAAAGTACAAAAATCAGAATTTAAAGTTGCCATTAATTATAGCTATTTATGTGAATAGACCAACTTTGTTAGGTAAGAACTGGTTGTGTGAACTTGAGATGGACTGGAAGGAGATATTTAGTGTTAGAATGTGTAACAGTATTCCAGGTCTTGAGAAATTGCTTGAAAAACACAAGATTTTATTTGTTGAAGGACAGGATGGTATAAAGGGTTATGTAGCTCATATGACAATTGACAAAGATGTTACACCCATATATGCCAAGTCCAGACCTGTTCCTTATGAATTGAAAGGTTTGGTTGAGAAGGAATTAGACAGACTTGTGAGTGAGGGAATTTTTGTGAAAACTGCCAAGAGCAATTGGGCTGCTCCTATAGTAATTGTACCTAAAGCTGATAAATCTGTTAGACTATGTGGTGATTATAAAGTTACCATTAATTAAGCTGTTGAGGACGAACAATATCCCTTACCCACATCTCAAGATTTGTTTGCTGTACTAACAGGTGGAACCATTTTCACTAAGTTAGACTTGTCCCAAGCATACGCTCAGGTCTGTGTTGATGCTGAAAGTCAACAGTACCTTACCATCATGGGAGGAATTTTGTCTTAATAACTGATCACAAGCCTCTCTTGGTAATTTTGGGTCCCAAATCACCTGTTCCTACACTTGCTGCGGCAAGAATGCAGAGATGGGCTGTGATATTGTCTGCAGTACAGACGTTCAGAGGATCATTCCAATGCAGATGCTTTTTCCAGGTTGCCATGTAGTGGATCAAATGCTATAACCATGTTAGCAGAAGATTTTCCAGTCACCTCCAGAATGATGCTCATGAAACTAGGAAAGATGTTGTATTAGGAAGAGTCCTGGAGTATACACTAAATGGATGGCCAAAGATTTGTTCATCCTTAGACTTTCAACTGTATCATTTAAGGAGATGTCAATTTTCAGTAGAACAGGGATGTGTGTTGTGGGGTATGAGTGTTAATTCCACAGTGTTTTAGAGGGCAAATTTTGAATGAACTGCATTTTCAACATCCAGGTTTATGTGCTATGAAAGCATTAGCCAGAAGTTTTGTATGGTGACCTAAACTGGATGGTGAAATATATATGATGGTACGTGAGTGCTCTTTTTGTCATAATGTTAGGAGTATGCCACCAAGCACACCTTTGAATGTCATGATCGTAATGACGGCTAGCTTGTTGAAACCTAAGGATTCATATTACTCTTACACGTCCACAAAACCGTCTGAGTCTCCCAGTGGAAATGTCCTCCGTTCTCTCCGTTTCCTTGATGACGTCATCGAGATGTCGTATGTTTGTTGACCAAAGTTGTAAACTCTTTCTGCTACCGAGACCCTGTAAGCCCTTTTTCACCTATGAATATCAGAGACTCTGATAATCAGAGTGAAATTTATAGGGAGGTTAACTAAGGAATTAGTTAATATTCTTTCAGGGAATTTTTTAAATTTGCTCCCTGGGTTTGTAGCAAGGCATTGCGTTGTGTTGCTTTGCGTTGATAGCTCAGTCAGAGCATTGTTTATAAAGATAATAGTAGGGAATGAAACCGAGTTCGTAGACTCAGTTTCAAACATCAGAGTGTTACAGTAACGTAATTCAGTGAAATGGTTAAGTAGGTGGAATCCGTGACTTTAGCGTGGGTGGAAGGCGGCGGTTCGTTTTCAAATCAGTAAGCCGCCACGCTTCCCACCCACAGGTAGGTCATTCCACCTTCTCCGTGTTGTAATTCGCCATTTTTAAGTGATTTGACATAATTAATAGTTTGATTGTGCAAGTGTTACAGTAATGTAGTTAATGTGCTTTGAGTGAAGTATTTTATGTCCTTAATGTCCCTTTGAAAAGTTGAGGTTCGTTATCAACCGTGAGTAAGTCGCCACGCTTCCCACCCACAGGTCCCTATCGCAGCCTAGGCCATGTCTGTAGCGTGGATGACGCATCCACTAGTCTGGGGAGATGTCTGAGTATACTGCCATATCTGGGGTCACTAATTCTAAGGGGAAAACTTAACTATAGTCTTAATTTTAAGGGTTGCTGCTACCAGACCCCCTCTGGGCAGTATGTAGCTCGTTAGGTAGTGGGCAGAGTGGTCTAGGCATTGAGTTAGGTTTTTCATTGACCAGATCGATAAGGGAAAAGAAAGGTGAAACCATAACATGTCTTAATTACTGCATTCCTTATAAAACATACTGGTAAAAAAAAATCATGCAAATGAGTTGGCCTTCCTCAGAAGAACAACGAAGATGTTGGTTACCCTGCTCGGCACCAGACGTCTTACATTAATTGAGTGTCATCCACATACTTATTGCATAACAATCCGTGACCTCCTTACCTCGGTCATTCCTTCTTACACTACCCCTTAACACGTCAGACTGCTCCACCTGTATGGAACATAGCACCGTAGGTTATCATACATAGTAGCACCATCTCAACACACCTGTTACACTCCATACCTGCAAGTATGGGACTCCTTATAATTTCTAGGTATACATGATAGGCACCTCGTTCGCACACCGCCCTCGGTGGGAAGAGACGAGGGCTACACCAAGAGACATACCAATACTATTTCTACGCCTGGTAGCATAGGTCACTCCAAGTGACGACCGCGGAGTTTCTCAAGCGTTTCCTTATTTGTTCTACTCATTTGGGGTGGTGTGCTGGGAATCCACGCTCAGAATGCGTCGTCCTGTGTTGGGAGAAGTCGATGCATCACTCAGAATACTGCCGGAGGGGCTTTCGCCACCACACATTAGTACACTGTGACTTCACTTTGTGACATTAGGCAAGGTTTTAAGACGTAATAACTGCTAGATAAGTCTTTTTAGGGCTGAATAAAGCATGATGAAGGACACTGACCTGTGTTGGGAGAAGTCGAGGCATCACTGAGGGTGATGTCCCGACTCCCACACTCCTCTCTGTTTAGGCCTACACTTTCCAATCTTCAATTTTCACTTTGGATGCTTATGGTTCCCACATGTCCATTTTCCTATCTACTGTGACCTCATGCTTTATAAATACATATCTTAATCCTAAATTACACACTAAGGTAAGGGTCTGGTTTGCTAGTTCCTGGGTAAATTCATTGGGTTATAATATCAACGCGGCACACCCGAGGCGGCCTAGGCGCCTTTGTTAAACTCGATCAGGGCCTTTTTTTTTCTCAATGAGGGGCCTTTGTTATAATCTATCAGGGGTCTTTGTTATACTCGATCAGGGTACTTTGTTATACTCGACCAGGAGACTTTGTTGTACTCGATCAGGGGACTTCGTTATATTCGATCAGGGGACTTTGTTATACTCGATCAGGGGTCTTTGTTATACTTGATCAGTGGACTTTGTTATATTCGATCAGGGGACTTTGTTATACTCGATCATTTGACTTTGTTATACTCGATTAGGGGGCTTTATTATACTCGATCAGGGGACTTTGTTATACTCGACTAGGGACTTTGTTATACTCGATCAGGGGACTTTGTTACACTCGATGAGGGGCCTTTGTTGTACTCGACCAGAGGACTTTGTTGTACTCGACCAGGGGACTTTGTTATACTCGATTAGGGGACTTTGTTATACTCAATTAGCGGACATTGTTATACTTGATAAGGTGACTTTGGTATTCTCGATCAGGGGTACTTTGTTATACTCGATCAAGGGACTTTGTTTTACTCGATGAGGTGCCTTTGTTCTACTCGATAAGGGGAATTTGTTATACTCGATCAGTGGACTTTGTTATACTCGATAAGGGGACTTTGTTATTCTCGATCAGGGGGACTTTGTTATACTCGATCAGAGGACTTTGTTATACTCGATTAGGGGTATTTGTTATACTCGTTGAGGGGACTTTTTTATACTCAATCAGGGGACTTTGTTATGCTCGATCAGGGGACTTTGTTATACTCGATGAGGGGCCTTTGTGATACTCGATCAGGGGGCTGTGGTATACTCGATGAGGGGGCTTTGTTATACTCGATCAGGGGCCATTGTTAACTGGATCAGGGGCCTTTGTTTTTCTACATAAGGGGCCTTTGTTATACTCTTCAGTGGACTTTGTTATACTCGATCAGGGGACTTTGTTATACTCCATCAGGGTTCCTTGTTATTATCGATGAGGGGCCTTTGTTATAGTCGATTAGGAGTCTCTGTTATACTCGATCAGGGGACTTTGTTATACTCAATCAGTGGCCTTTGTTATACTCGAACAGCGGACTTTGTTATACTCGATCAGTTGACTTTGTTATACTATTTTAGGGGCCGTTGTTATGCTCGATCAGGGGACTTTGTTATGTTCGATAAGGGGCCTTTGTTAAACTCGATCAGGGGCCTCTTTTTCACGATGAGGGGCCTTTGTTATAATCTATCAGGGGACTTTGTTATACTCGATGACGGGACTTTGTTATACTCGATCAGGGTACTTTGTTATACTCGACCAGGGGACTTTGATATACTCGATCAGGGGACTTTGTTATACTCGATCAGGGGACTTTGTTATACTCGATCAGGGGACTTTGTTATACTCGATGAGGGGACTTTGTTATACTCAATCATGGGACTTTGTTATACTCGATCAGTGGACTTTGATATACTCGATCAGGGGACTTTGTTATACTCGATCAGGGGACTTTGTTATACTCGGTGAGGGGCCTTTTTTATTCTCGATGAGGGGCGTTTGTTATACTCGATCAGGGGACTTTGTTTTCTCGATAAGGGGCCTTTGTTATACTCTATCAGGGGACTTTGTTATACTTGTAGGTTATGTATCTATGCTGCTGTGCCGAGTAGCAACCTTGTATATAAGCTACTGTGCCGAGTAGCATCTATGTATATAATTACGTGGCAACACTGCACGTGTTATGTGGCAACATTGCCCCGAGGCTGCCATATGGCAAGGCAGTCTCAGTCTGACTGTGTGAGCCATGCATGGCACACGCTAGTCACCACTTGTATTTCTCCTATCCCTTAATAAACGGACTTCAGTGTTACCCGGTGTTTCCCTACCCATCACTGCATTCTTCAGGGAACACTTGTTACCATCAATACTCGTTCAGAGGACTTTGTTATAGTCGATTAGGGGCCTCTGTTATACTCGATCAGGGGACTCTCTTATACTCGATCAGTGGCCTTTGTTATACTCGAACAGGGGACTTTGTTATTCTCGATGAGGGGACTTTGTTATACTCGGTCATGGGACTTTGTTATATTATTTTAGGGCCGTTGTTATACTCGATGAGGGGCCTTTGTTATACTCGTTCAAGGGACTTTATTATACTCGATCAGGGGACTTTGTTATACTCGATGAGGGGCCTTTGTTAAACTCGATCAGAGGCCTTTGTTTTTCTCGATCATGGGCCTTTGTTATAATCTATCAGGGGACTTTGTTATATTCGACGAAGGGACTTTGTTATACTCGATCAGGGGATTTTGTTATACTCGATCAGGGCACTTTGTTATACTCGATTAGGGGACTTTGCTATACTCGATGAGGGGACTTTGTTATTCTCGATCATTTGAATTTGTTATACTCGATTAGGGGGCTTTGTTATACTCGATGAGGGGACTTTGTTATACTCGACTAGAGACTTTGTTATACTCGATCAGGGAACTTTGTTACACTCGATCAGGGGCTTTTGTTGTACTCGACCAGGGGACTTTGTTATACTCGATGAGGTGCCTTTGTTCTACTCGATAAGGGGAATTTGTTATTCTCGATCAGAGGATTTTGTTATTCTCGATTAGGGGCATTTGTTATACTCGTTCAGGGGACTTTGTTATACTCAATCAGGGGACTTTGTTATGCTCGATCAGGGGACTTTGTTATACTCGATGATGGGCCTTTGTGATACTCGATCAGGGGGCTGTGGTATACTTGATCAGAGGGCTTTGTTATACTCGATCACGGGACTTTGTTATACTCGATCAGAGGCCTTTGTTAACTGGATCAGGGGCCTTTGTTTTTCTAGATAAGGGGCCTTTGTTATACTCTTCAGGGGACTTTGTTATACTCGATCAGGGGACTTTGTTATACTCGATCAGTGGCCTTTATTATACTCGAACAGGGGACTTTGTTATTATCGATCAGGGGACTTTGTTATACTCGGTCATGGGACTTTGTTATATTACTTTAGGGCCGTTGTTATACTCGATGAGGGGCCTTTGTTATACTCGTTCAAGGGACTTTATTATTACTCGATCAGGGGACTTTGTTATACTCGATGAGGGGCCTTTGTTAAACTCGATCAGAGGCCTTTGTTTTTCTCGATCATCGGCCTTTGTTATAATCTATCAGGGTCTTTGTTATACTCGACGAGGGGACTTTGCTATACTCGATCAGGGAATTTTGTTATACTCGATCAGGGGACTTTGTTATACTCGATGAGGGGCTCTTTGTGATACTCGATCAGGGTGCTGTGGTATACTCGATCAGGGGGCTTTGTTATACTCGATCAGGGGACTTTGTTATACTCGATGAGGGGCCTTTGTTAACTGGATTAGGGGCCTTTGTTTTTCTAGATATGGGGTCTTTGTTATACTCTTCAGGGGACTTTGTTATACTCGATCAGGGGACTTTGTTATACTCGATCAGTGGCCTTTGTTGTACTCGAACAGGGGACTTTGTTATTCTCGATCAGGGGACTTTGTTATACTCGGTCAGGGGACTTTGTTATATTACTTTAGGGCCGTTGTTATACTCGATGAGGGGCCTTTGTTATACTCGTTCAAGGGACTTTATTATACTTGATCAGGGGACTTTGTTATACTCGATGAGGGGCCTTTGTTAAACTCGATCAGAGGCCTTTGTTTTTCTCGGTCATGGGGCTTTGTTATAATCTATCAGGGGACTTTGTTATACTCCACGAGGGGACTTTGTTATACTCGATCAGGGGATTTTGTTATACTCGATCAGGGGACTTTCTTATACTCGACCAGGGGACTTTGATATATCTCCATCAGGGGACTTTGTTATACTCGATTAGGGGACTTTGCTATACTCGATCAGGGGACTTTGTTATTCTCGATCATTTGACTTTGTTATACTCGATTAGGGGGGCATTGTTATACTCGATGAGGGGACTTTGTTATACTCGACTAGGGACTTTGTTATACTCGATCAGGGGACTTTGTTCCACTCGATCAGGGGCTTTTGTTGTACTCGACCAGGGGACTTTGTTATACTCAATCAGGGGACTTTGTTATGCTCGATCAGGGGACTTTGTTAAACTCAATGAGGGGCCTTTGTGATACTCGATCAGGGGGCTGTGGTGTACTCGATCAGAGGGCTTTGTTATACTCGATCAGGGGACTTTGTTATACTCGATCAGAGGCCTTTGTTAACTGGATCAGGGGCCTTTGTTTTTCTAGATAAGGGGGCCTTTGTTATACTCTTCAGGGGACTTTGTTATACTCGATCAGGGGACTTTGTTATACTCGATGAGGGGCCTTTGTGATACTCGATGAGGGTGCTGTGGTATACTCGATCAGGGGACTTTGTTATACTCGATCAGTGGCCTTTGTTATACTCGAACAGGGGACTTTGTTATACTCGGTCATGGGACTTTGTTATATTACTTTAGGGCCGTTGTTATACTCGATGAGAGGCCTTTGTTATACTCGTTCAAGGGACTTTATTATACTCGATCAGGGGACTTTGTTATACTCGATGAGGGGCCTTTGTTAAACTCGATCAGAGGCCTTTGTTTTTCTCGATCATGGGCCTTTGTTATAATCTATCAGGGGACTTTGTTATACTCCACAAGGGGACTTTGTTATACTCGATCAGGGGATTTTGTTATACTCGATCAGGGCACTTTGTTATACTCGACCAGGGGACTTTGATATATCTCGATCATTTGACTTTGTTATACTCCATTAGGGGGCTTTGTTATACTCGATCAGGGGACTTTCTTATACTCGACTAGGGACTTTGTTATACTCGATCAGGGGACTTTGTTACACTCGATCAGGGGCCTTTGTTGTACTCGACCAGGGGACTTTGTTATACTCGATGAGGTACCTTTGTTCTACTCGATAAGGGGAATTAGTTATACTCGATCAGTGGACTTTGTTATACTCGATAAGGGGACTTTGTTATACTCGATCAGGGGGATCACTCGGGGACTTTGTTATACTTGATCAGGGGCCTTTGTTAACTGGATCAGGAGCCTTTGTTTTTCTAGATAAGGGGCCTTTGTTATACTCTTCAGGGGACTTTCTTATACTCGATCAGGGGACTTTGTTATACTCGATCAGGAGACTTTGTTATACTCTATCAAATTTCTTTGTTATTATCGATGAGGGGCCTTTGTTATACCCGATCAGTGGCCTTTGTTATACTCGATCAGGGGACTTTGTTACACTCGATCAGGGGACTTTGTTATACTATTTTCGGGGCCGTTGTTATACTCGATGAGGGGCCTTTGTTATACTCGTTAAACGGACTTTGTTATACTCGATAAGGGGCCTTTGTTAAACTCGACCAGGGGTCTTTGTTATATTCGATGTGGGGACTTTGTTAAACTCGATCATTGGACTTTCTTATACTCGATTAGAGGGCTTTGTTATACTGGATGAGGGGACTTTGTTATACTCGATCAGGGGACTTTGTATATACTCTACTAGGGACTTAATTATACTCGATCTGGGGACTTTGTTATACTCGATCAGGGGCCTTTGTTGTACTCGACCAGGGGACTTTGTTATACTCGATAAGGGGACTTTGTTATAATCAATCAGGGGACTTTGTTATGCTCGATAAGGGAACTTTGATATTCTCGATCAGGGGGACTTTGTTATACTCGATCAGGGGACTTTGTTATACTCGATCAGGGGGCTTTGTTATACTCGATCAGGGTTCTTTGATATACTCGATCTTGGGACTTTGTTATAATCGTTAAGGGGCCTTTGTTATACTCGACCAGGGGCCTTTGTTACACTCGATTAGGGGCCTTTGTTATACTCGATCATGGGACTTTGTTGCACTCGACCAGGGGACTTTGTTATAATCGAAAAGGGGGCTTTGTTATACTCGATCAAGGGGCTTTGTTATACTCGATGAGGGGGCTTTGTTATACTCGACCCAGGGGAGTCTTTACTCGATCAGGGGACTTTATTATACTCTATCACGGGTCCTTGTTATACTCGACAACGGGCCTTTGTTATAATCGAAAAGGGGGCTTTGTTATACTCGATCAAGGGGCTTTGTTATACTCGATGAGGGGGCTTTGTTAGACTCAACCAGGGGACTTTTTACTCGATCAGGGGACATTGTTATACTCGAATAGGTGACTTTGTTATACTCGATCAGGGGACTTTGTTATACTCGATCAGGGGACTTTGTTATACTCGATGAGGGGCCTTTGTTATACTTGATCAGGGGGCTTTGTTATATTTCGATCATTGGACTTTGTTATACTCGATTAGGGGACTTTGTATATACTCGACTAGGGACATTGTTATACTCGATCAGGGTACTTTGTTATACTCAATCAGGGGCCTTTGTTGTACTCCATCAGGGGAGTTTGTTGTGCTCGACCAGGGGCCTTTGTTATACTCGATAAGGGGACTTTGTTATACGCGATCAGGGGACTTTGTTGTACTCGATCAGGGGGCTTTCTTATACTCGATCAAAAGCCTTTGTTATACTCGATCAGGGGAGTTTGTTATACTCGATCAGGGGACTTTGTTATATTCGATTAGGGGGCTTTGTTGTACTCGATCTAGGGACTTTGTTATACTCGATGAAAGGCCTTTGTTATACTCGATCATGGGACTTTGTTATACTCGATTAGGGGCCTTTGTTATACTCGATCAGGGGACTTTTTTATACTCGATCAGGTGACTTTGTTATTCTCGATTAGAGGACTTTGTTATACTCGATCAAGGGCCTTTGTTATACTCAATCAGGGGACTTTGTTATACTCGTTCAGGGGACTTTGTTATACTCGATCAGGGGGCTTTGTTACAATCGATCAGGGGACTTTGTTATAGTCGATCAAGGGACTTTGTTATACTCGAACAGGGTTCTTTGTTATACTCGATCAGGGGACTTTGTTATACTCGATCAGGGTTCTTTGTTATACTCGATAAGTGGGTTTTGTTATACTCGATCAAGGGCCTTTGTTATACTCGATCAGTCGCCATTGTTATGCTCGTTCAGGGGACTTTGTTATACTCGATTAGGGGACTTTGTTATACTTGATCAGGGGACTTAGTTATACTCGTTCAGGGGACTTTGTTATACTCGACCAGGGGACTTTGTTATACTCGACAAGGGGGGCTTTGCTATACTTCATCAGGCGGCTTTGTTTTACTCGATCTAGGGCCTTTGTTATACTTGTTCAGGGGACTTTGTTATACTCGATCACGGGACATTGTTATGCTCGATCAGGGGACTTTGTTATACTCGATCAGGAGCCTTTGTTATACTCGATCAGGGGGCTTTGTTATACTCGATCAGGGGACTTTGTTATACATGATCAGGGGACCTTGTTATACTCAATCAGGGGACCAGTTATACTCGACGAGGGACCTTTTTTTCACTCGATTAGGGGCCTTTGTTATACTCGATCATGGGACTTTGTTACACTCGACAAGGGGACTTTGTTATAATCGAAAAGGGGGCTTTGTTATACTCGATCAAGGGCTTTGTTATACTCGATGAAGGGGCTTTGTTATACTCGACCCAGGCGAATTTTTACTCGATTAGGGGACATTGCTATACTCGATCAGGGGACCTTGTTATACTCGACCACGGGGTTTTGTGACACTCGATTAGGGACCTTTGTTATACTCGATCATGGGACTTTGTTACACTCGACCAGGGGAATTTGTTATAATCGAAAAGGGGGCTTTGTTATACTCGATGAAGGGGCTTTGTTATACTCGATCAGGGGGCTTTGTTATACTCAACTAGGGGACTTTTTACTCGATCAGGGGACTTTGTTATACTCGGTTAGGTGACTTTGTTATAATCGATCAGGGGACCTTGTTATACTCAACCAGGGGACTTTTTACTCGATCAGGGGACTTTGTTATACTCGATCAGGTGACTTTGTTATACTCGATCAGGGGACCTTGTTATACTCGACCACGGGCCTTAGTTACACTCGATTAGGGGACTTTGTTATACTCGATAAGGGGACTTTGTTATACTCGATCAGGGGACTTTGTTATACTCGATAAGGGGGCTTTTTTATACTCGATCAAAAGCCATTGTTATACTCGATCAGGGGAGTTTGTTATACTCGATCAGGGGGCTTTGTTATACCCAACTAGGGAACTTTTTACTCTATCAGAGGACTTTGTTATACTCGATCAGGTGACTTTGTTATATTCGATCAGGAGACTTTGTTATAATCGATAAGGGGACTTTGTTATACTCAATCAGGGGACTTTGTTATATTCGAGCAGGGGACATTGTTATACTCGATCATTGGACTTTGTTATACTCGATCAGGGGACTTTGTATATACTCAACCAGGGGACTTTTTACTCGATCAGGGACTTTGTTATACTCGATCAGGTGACTTTGTTATACTCGATCAGGAGACTTTGTTATACTCGATCAGGAGACATTGTTATACTCGATCAGGGGACTTTGTTATATTCGATCAGGCGACATTGTTATACTCGATTAGGGGCCTTTGTTATAATTGATCAGGGGCCTTTGTTGTACTCCATCAGGGTACTTTGTTGTACTCGACCAGGGGACTTTGTATATACTCTACAAGGGACTTATTTATACTCGATCAGGGGACTTTGTTGTACTGGATCAGGGGGCTTTGTTATAATCAACCAGGGGACTTTTTACTCGATCAGGGGACTTTTTTTATACTCGATCAGTGGACTTTGTTAATATTCGATCTGGGGACTTTGTTAAACTCGATCGTTGGACTTTGTTATACTCGATTAGAGGGCTTTGTTATAATCGATCAGGGGACTTTGTTATACTCGATTAGGGGACTTTGTATATACTCTACTAGGGACTTATCTATACTCGATCTGGGGACTTTGTTATACTCGATCAGGGGACTTTGTTATACTCGATCAGGGGACTTTGTTATACTCGATCAGGGTTCTTTGTTATACTCGATCTTGGGACTTTGTTATACTCGTTAAGGGGCCTTTGTTATACTCGACCAGGGGCCTTTGTTACACTCGATTAGGGGCCTTTGTTATACTCGATCATGGGACTTTGTTGCACTCGACCAGGGGACTTTGTTATAGTCGAAAAGGGGGCTTTGTTATACTCGATCAATGGGCTTTGTTATACTCGATGAGGGGGCTTTGTTACACTCGACCCAGGGGAGTTTTTACTCGATCAGGAGACTTTGTTATACTCAATCACGGGTCCTTGTTATACTCGACAACGGGCCTTTGTTATAATCGAAAAGGGGGCTTTGTTATACTCGATCAAGGGGCTTTTTTATACTCGATCAGGGGGCTTTGTTAGACTCAACCAGGGGACTTTTTACTTGATCAGGGGACTTTGTTATACTCGAATAGGTGACTTTGTTATACTCGATCAGGGGACTTTGTTATACTGGATGAGGGGAGTTTGTTATACTCGATCAGGGGACTTTGTTATATTCGATTAGAGGGCTTAGTTGTACTCGATCTACGGACTTTGCTATTCTCGATTAGGGGCCTTTGTTATACTCGATCAGGGGCCTGTGTTATACTCGATCAGCGGACTTTGTTATACTCGATAAGGGGACTTTGTTATTCTCGATGAGGGGGACTTTGATATACTCGATCAGGGGACTTTGTTATGCTCGATCAGGGGACTTTGTTATACTCGATAAGGGTTCTTTGTTATACTCGATCTTGGGACTTTGTTAAACTCGTTAACGGGCCTTTGTTATACTCGAAGAAGGGCCTTTGTTATACTCGATCAGGGGACTTTGTTATACTCGATCAGGGGACTTTGTTATACTCGATGAAAGGCCTTTGTTATACTCGATCATGGGACTTTGTTATACTCGATTAGGGGACTTTGTTATACTCGATCAGGGGACTTTGTTATACTCGATCAGATGACTTTGTTATTCTCGATTAGAGGACTTTGTTATACTCGATCAAGGGCCTTTGTTATACTCAATCAGGGGACTTTGTTATACTCGTTCAGGGGACTTTGTTATACTCGATGAGGGGACTTTGTTATACTCGAACAGGGTTCTTTGTTATACTCGATCAGGGGACTTTGTTATACTCGATTAGGGTTCTTTGTTATACTCGATTAATGGGTTTTGTTATACTCGATTAATGGGTTTTGTTATACTCGATCAAGGGCCTCTTTTATACTCGATCAGTCACCTTTGTTATGCTCGTTCAGGGGACTTTGTTATACTCGATTAGGGGACTTTGTTATACTCGATTAGGGGACTTTGTTATACTCGACTAGGGGGGCTTTGTTATACTTCATCAGGCGGCTTTGTTTTACTCGATCAAGAGCCTTTGTTATACTTGTTCAGGGGACTTTGTTATACTCGATCACGGGACATTGTTATGCTCGATCAGGGGACTTTGTTATACTCGATCAGGGGCCTTTGTTATACTCGATCAGGGGGCTTTGTTATACTCGATCAAGGGACTTTGTTATACATGATCAGGGGACCTTGTTATACTCGATCAGGGGACTTTGTTATACTCGATTAGGGGACCTTGTTATACTCAACTAGGGACCTTTTTTACACTCGATTAGGGGCCTTTGTTATACTCGATCATGGGACTTTGTTACACACGACAAGGGGACTTTGTTATACTCGACCCAGGGGAATTTTTACTCGATTAGGGGACTTTGCTATACTCGATCAGGGGACCTTGTTATACTCGACCACGGGGTTTTGTGACACTCGATTAGGGACCTTTGTTATACTCGATCATGGGACTTTGTTACAATCGACCAGGGGAATTTGTTATAATCGAAAAGGGGGCTTTGTTATACTCGATCAAGGGGCTAGGTTATACTCGATCAGGGGGCTTTGTTATACTCAACCAGGGGACTTTTTACTCGATCAGGGGACTTTGTTATTCTCGATCAGGTGACTTTGTTATACTCGATTAGGGGACTTTGTTATACTCGATCAGGGGACTTTGTTATACTCGGTCAGGGGACTTTGTTGTATTCGATCAGGGGACATTGTTATACTCGACCAGTGACCTTTGTTGTACTCGATCATGGGGCTTTGTTATACTCGATCATTGGACTTTGTTATACTCGATCAGGGGACTTTGTATATACTCGACTAGGGACATTGTTATACTCGATCAGGGGACTTTGTTATACTCGATCAGGGGGCTTTGTTATACTCGATCAAAAGCCTTTATTATACTCGATGAGGGGGCTTTGTTATACTCAACCAGGGGACCTTTTACTCGATCAGGGGACTTTGTTATTCTCGATCAGGTGACTTTGTTATACTCGATCAGGGAACCTTGTTATACTCGACCACGGGCCTTTGTTACACTCGATTAGGGGCCTTTGTTATACTCGATCATGGGACTTTGTTACACTCGACCATTGGACTTTGTTATACTCGATAAGGGGACTTTGTTATACTCGATTAGGGGACTTTGTTATACTCAATCAGGGGGCTTTGTTATACTCGATCAAAAGCCTTTGTTATACTCGATCAGGGGAGTTTCTTATACTCGATCAGGGGGCTTTGTTATACTCAACCATGGAACTTTTTACTCTATCAGGGGACTTTGTTATACTCAATCAGGTGACTTTGTTATATTCGATCAGGAGACTTTGTTATACTCGATAAGGGGACTTTGTTATACTCGATCAGGGGAGTTTGTTATATTCGAGCAGGGGACATTCCTATAGTCGATTAGGGGCCTTTGTTATACTCGATCAGGGGGCTTTGTTATACTCGATCATTGGACTTTGTTATACTCGATCAGGGGACTTTGTATATACTCAACCAGGGGACTTTTTACTCGATCAGGGACTTTGTTATACTCGATCAGGTGACTTTGTTATACTCGATCAGGAGACTTTGTTATACTCGATCAGGAGACTTTATTATACTCGATCAGGGGACTTTGTTATATTCGATCAGGGGACATTGTTATACTCAATTAGGGGCCTTTGTTATAATTGATGAGGGGCCTTTGTTGTACTCCATCAGGGTACTTTGTTGTACTCGACCAGGGGACTTTGTATATACTCTACAAGGGACTTATTTATACTCGATCTTGTGAATTTGTTATACTCGATAAGGGGACTTTGTTAATCTCGATGAGGGGGACTTTGTTATACTCGATTAGGGGCCTTATCGAGTATAACAAAGTCCCCTTATCAAGTATAACAAAGTCCCCTGGTCGAGTACAACATAGGCCCCTGATCGAGTATAACAAAGTCCCCTGATCGAGTATAAATAAGTCCCTAGTAGAGTATATACAAAGTCCCCTGATCGAGTATAACAAAGTCCACTGATCGAGTATAACAAAGTCCTTTGGTCGAGTATAACAAAGTCCCCTGATCGAGTATAACAAAGTCCCCTGATCGAGTATAACAAAGTCCCCTGATTAAGAATAACAAAGTTCTTTGATCGAGTATAACAAAGCCCCTAATCGAGGATAACAAAGTCCCCTGATCGAATATCACAAAGTCCCCTAATCGGGATATATCAAAGTCCCCTGGTCGAGTATAACAAATGCCCTGATCGAGTATAACAAAGTCGCCTGATCGAGTATAACAAAAGTCCCATCGTCGAGTTTAACAAAGTCCCCTGATAGATTATAACAAAAGGCCCATGATCGAGAAAAACAAAGGCCTCTGATCGAGTTTAACAAAGGCCCCTCATCGAGTATAACAAAGTCCCCTAATCGAGTATAATAAAGTCCCTTGAACGAGTATAACAAAACGCCCCTCATCGAGTATAACAACGGCCCCTAAAATAATATAACAAAGTACCATGACCGAGTATAACAAAGTCCCCTGATCGAGTATAACAAAGTCCCCTGTTCGAGTATAACAAAGGCCACTGATCGAGTATAACAAAGTCCTGACCGTATAACCAGAGACTGATCGTGATAAAGACTGTCGGCTATAAGGCCTCATCGATAATAACAAAAAGAACCTGATCGTATAACAAAGTCCCTGATCGTACAACAAAGTCCGCTGATCAGTATAACAATCCCCTGGTCGGGCCACAGCAAGTCCCGTGGTCAGTTCAACAAGGCCCCTCATCGAGGTGTAACAAAGTCCCTGATCGCTATAACAAGTCCCCTAGTCAGCTATAACAAGAATCCCCTGATCGTATAACAAAGCCTAATCGAGAATATAACAAGGTCAGTCGAGAGTATAACAAAGTCTGATCGAATATAACAAGTCCACTCATCAGTATAACAAAAAGTCACACTGATCGAGCCGCAACAAGAATCCCCTGATCAGCTACTCAACAAGATCCCCTGATCAGTATATCAAAGTCTGGTCGAAAGTATAACAAAATTGCCCGATCGGTAACACTGACAAAATAACAAGTCACTGATCGAGTACTGCTGCCTGGTCGTAACAAAAGTCCCCTGATCGGTATGAGAATCTAGTCGGTATAACCAATCCCCTGATTAGAATAGCAAAAGGTCGCTTTGATCGGTATAGCAAAATCTGATCAGTGTAAAAATCCCCTGGCGTAACAAAAGGCTTACTATCTAAAACAAAGGCTCTGATCCGGTTAACAAAAGGCCTGATCAAGTAGCAACAGGGTCCTGATCGATGTGCCAAACGAAGCCCATCCCGAGGTACCTGGCACCCTGATCACGAGTATGGCTAAGAACCATATCGAGTATAGCAAAAGTCCACTGATCGTGTAACTGAATTCCCCTTATCCCGAGGAGAACAGCACCTCATCGAGTATAGCAAAGTCCCTAGTCGAGAGGCCAGCAGGCCTGATGGGGTAACGAAATACGATCGGTATAGCAAGTCTAGTCAGTATGAAGATCTGATCGTAGATATAACAAAGTCGAATGATCGAGATATATCAAAAGTCCTGGTCGAAGGCATCAAGTCGAGGTATAATCCCCTGATCGAGAGTATAACAAAAGTCGCCCAATGGTATAAATAGGGTCCTGATGGGTATAACAAGGGCCTCGTCGAAAAAACAAAGGCCTCTGATCGAGAGTTTGCTGAGCCCTCATCGGTATATAACAAGAATCCCCTGATCGGTATAATACTCCCTTGGTACGAAACATAACAAAGACTTCTCATCGAGAATATAACAACGGCC